>NC_048277.1:34677818-34849045 GCF_009762535.1 Notolabrus celidotus | reverse complement strand
TCTCTCTCTCTCCTCTCTCTCACTCCTCCATCCCTCCCCTCTCTCTCTCATCTCTCTTCTCTCTCTCCCCTCTCAATCCACCCCCCTCACCCCCTACCCCCTTCTTCTCGTCCCCCTTTCCCCTCCCCCCCCCCCCCTCTCTCTACTCTCTCTCTTCTCTCTCTCCCTCCCTCCTCTCTCTCTCTCTCCCCCCCTCTCTCTCTCTCTCTCCCCCCCCTTCTCTCTCTCCCTCCCTCCCCTCCCCTCTCTCTCTCTCTCTCTCTCTCTCTCTCTCTCCATCCCTCCCTCTCTCTCTCTCTCTCTCTCTCTCCCTCCCTCTCCCTCCCTCTCTCTCTCTCCTCCCTCTCTCTCCTCTCCTCCTCCCTCCTCTCCTCTCTCCTCTCTTCTCACCTCCCGTTCCTCTCTCCTCCCTCCTCTCTCTCTCTCTCTCCCTCTCTCTCTCTCTCTCTCTCTCTCTCTCTCTCTCTCTCTCCCTCCCTCTCTCTCTCTCTCTCTCTCTCTCTCTCTCTCGCTCTCTCTCTCTCTGTATAAAACTCCCACAGTCAAAGGGTTTTTTTTTCTTCTCAACGCTGCGTGCTAATTATATAAAGTCATTACTCTCAGATCTGATAGTAACCGCCCCCTCCCTCTCTGAATCAATTATTCAATAGACAGTCACACACCAGGACAGCCCGGGCCTGAGGTGTTTTAGAATGAGCTTATTCAACTCCAAGGACACCAATTATCTCCAGGGCGCCCTGTAGTCACAGCAGAAGCTTTTCAGCACGGCAGATGCAGATCCTTTTAACACACGTGCATATGACATATATCCCGTGAACTCATACCTCATATCTTATTCTTGGAGATTAGAAGAGGTTGTAGAAGGCTTTTTGTTATAGATGAGATAACTACAGGACTATATTAGATTTAAAAAAACAACACTCAAAAGTCATGATGGAGACCTCATCCAAGCAAATTATACATGGTTATGTTATTAAAGCACTATGAAGTCACATTTTAGAATAACTATAGCAGTATTACTGATGCAAAAGCTCTACAAAGGGTGTGCAGTTATGGTGAGTCAATTTCAAGTAGTAGACATTGATGAGAATATCATTGAATACACACAACAGAAGATAAACACTATAGTACCAGGTTTGTCTCCAGAAGGTGGCCAGTGGGGCGAACCCTGTAATCTGATTGGCCACCTCGTAACCCTAAACTATGGTTAGCTATCATTAAAGAGGAATGACCCTTCAAGGTTCAATGAAGCCTCCTTTAAATCTGCGATAATACATCCTAAATAAAATATATATATATATATGTATATAATTAAGTTTATTGAGATTTCAACTAAAAAATACAGCACTCTAAAAAGATTTATCTTACCCATAATGACCCCTGATGGTGAGGCTATTGACATAAATCCCTCTGCATGTAACATTTGTACATATCTTAAATCTGTGAATTTGTATTCTATCTTTATTTAACTATTTTATTTTTACTTATTGAAACTTACTTTACCTTTCATATTGCATAGTTTCATATTGTATCCTACTCAAGAGGACACCTCCGTTCTTAAACATGAAGCCGATGCAGAAGTGTGAACTGCAGTTCCTTGAGTGTCCACTTGAGGCTGGCTGCAGAAACACAGGAAACCACATACACACCCATTCAAAGAAGACGACCTTTACAGCAGAAATAAACATGTTTACAGCTTGGTTAAAAAAAACAGTTTAGGTCTGAGTGGCTCATATCTCTATCAGCACACACTGTATGGAGGTGACTTTTATTGTGACCTATTATTTTTTTAAGATATTAAACTTACAAGTTTTGCCCAAATAAGGGCATGGCTGACTTGATTGACAGGTGCACCCATAGACTGTAAATAAAAATGGACAGCGTTGCTCCGCCTCTTCCCGTTGTACGGTTCTGAAGCCAAAAAATCCCACTCCTGGGCGCCGCCATTGTGCAGCCAGAGCCTGTGAAGCTACTGTAATAAGCTCCGCCCTACAGCGTGACGTCACAAGACGCTGTGTGCCCTTTGAAGTTTCGTTCTACGGCGGCTGTGAATCAAAGGAAACAGGAAGTAAAACCCTGTTTTTTAAACTCTAATAACTAACGAAAAAGAAACTTTTCAGAAAAAAGAGGCCTTGGACACAAAACAGTCAAATACTAACTACATATCACTACAGCATACGGATGAGAGAAACATTCGTACAACGTGTATTTATTTTTTAAAGTTTGACTGCTCCCCCATTCAAATGAATGAGGGAGACGGATTTTTTTACCTATACTGCAGCCAGCCACCAGGGGGCAGTCACACTGCTGAAAGCCTCACCACCAGGGCCGTATCCGGCACGCTTGGGTGCACCCTGTAGCTGTTAACGAAAAGGCTAAAGGCCCGCCTCTTTACCTCACACTAGCTCGGACGAAGTTAGGTTGAGTTCATCATTTTCAATATGGCTCCTGCTGACGATTGGCTTCAAAACAGCGCTTCAGAAACAGATGGGTGACGTCACGGATACTACATCCATTTTTTGAACAGTCTAAGATCTTATCTTATTGTACTGTATTGTATTGTATTTTATTATATAATATTATATCACCCCTTGGTTGACGTATATGTTATTGTATTAAAATATAAGAGAGCTGCAATTTATGTGTTTAAATACATCAATTTCATTGTTTAAGGTGCTTATTTAAAGGTGGGTTATTTCCCTACCTTTCTCTTTATGGTCCACTAATTGTGACTCCTCTCCCTCATTTGTATCATTTGTTTGTTTTGTGGTTAGTATAAGAGCAGAATTACAACTTGAAACTTATAAGATAAATAAAAAATATACATAAAACATACTTTTCTCATGCAGTAAATATTTGAATACGTGCACGCCAGTTATATGTTGATACAATTTGACAGCTGACTTACGCACATTACTGTAGGAATATTTTTTTTAATCAATAACTGGAGGCTGTGATGCTAGTTCAGCCTTTATATGATCTAAAACTTAATTAATATAGAAATATTGAAAAAAATACCAATAAAATTCAATACTTTGGCAACTTATAGACCAACCACAGGCTAATAATTCCTTGTAAAATATAACTGGAAACCCCAAAAATGACCAGCAATCTACTTAATCTACTGTGAGTCACTATATTGAAGATTTAGGGATCAAAACCCCCTCAAAGTAAGGTAAAGTCATTCTGTAAAGTTAATATTGAGTCCCACAGAGGCATTATTAGTCCTTGCAGATGGATTATTGGAACACCATAGTGATTTTCTTTGGGGGTTTTCAAGGGCAGCACTAACCACGGTCCCATAAACAACACTGCAGCCTGTTTCCAAATAGATCATCCGGCCCTAAATCCTCCTCATTAGACGCTGTGGCATAAACAACTGTTCTAACATGGCCCCTGGATCAGGTCACACTAATTAACCAGCACCATCGACCGACAATTCCCTCATTATCCGCCCTCTCATCTGATCGCATATAGGCCGTCAAGACAGCTAACGATCAACAGACTAATTAATCAGCTGATGAGGTGCAAGTGGAGCTCCGGGTTTCCTCTTCATTTGCGAGACACATGGGAGCTAATTAGCTCAATTATTAATGCATCTAATTAAATAGTTTCTCTGGGTAATCATGGTAACTGTCTCGTCTTCTATCTGCTGCTGTGATAAATGGAACTGCAGAGCATTAGACCCTCTTGTCCCTTTTTATTTTGACTCACAAACTCCAATGCAGCGGCTGAATCCAGGCTAAACATTACAGTCTATTCACAGGCCCAGACCCCATTAGGCTAATTGCGCTAAAAGCAGTCTGCGGCTGACATTAAAGGTGAGCTGCGGTAAGGGCTCTAATTAGCAGCCTGTGGAAATAGGAAGCCTTTTTGGCCCATCTGCTGCAGACGTGTCCTCTCTCAGTGTGAAAAGGGCAGAGACAAATTTAGGCGATGTTTTCGTGGAAAGGCTGTTTGTCAGATATAATGCCACGACAGGCTGGGCCACCGCAGGAGCACATTTCATACAGTAACAGCTGAATTTAAAGAAAGGGGGAACAAGGAAACTGCTGCAGTTTGTGGCGGGAAGGTCACACGGTTTTGCATATGAAACCACGGCCTGCTGTTTCTTGCCGGACTCAAAGGAGAGGACGAGTGATCTTTAAAATCAGAACCCGTTTGTGTTCTATTAATAATCTGTTTACAGCCCCATCAAGTTCAAACACAAACCCTAATTAGGTTTCTATTTACAAATGCAATGTTTAGGATGTGAAAGACATGTTAATCTTGGCTTAAGAGATGCAAATAAATGTCAGGCTGAAGTTTTTAAGCTTCTTAGGATAATTATTTGGTTTCTTCTGGTTTTTCCACCAAGATTTGGCCATTATTTTTCAGCTTCTGTAATCAGCTCTGTAGATAAGATTCAGCTCAGCCTGTCATCTGATGCTTTTGGTGCTTTCTGGTGATGTTTAGGAAGAAGCTGAAAGTTTTTTCAGCAACTCTTTGGTTCAAAAAAGCTGGACTTGAGAGCTGTTCTTGTTGTAGGGAGACCACCCTCCCTTGACCCGTTTTCTCCCATAGTCCAGTGTGTGGCAGTAATGCAAGGAGAGGAAGAAGAAGAAGAAGAAGAAGAAGAAGAAGAAGAAGAAGAAGAAGAAGAAGAAGAAGAAGAAGAAGAAGAGACAACAAAGGAAATTCAAAGTTTGATCTAAACGGTAACTGGACTTGGAAGTTCTTCAATGTCTTGCATCTCATCCAAAAGGCTCTTTCAGTATTGGTTCTTTGCGGTCCTTTCAGAATCTCATATTAGTTTTAGATTAGGCCTTTTAAAGAGAAATGTTGTCCCATTCTTGCCTGATAGAGGATTTCAGCTGCTCAACAGTTCAGGGTCTCCTTTGTCGTGTTTTTACTTTCATGATGCTCCAAATTTTTTCAATGGGGGACAAGTTAGGACTGCAGGCAGGCCAGTTCAGCACCTGGACTCTTCTACTACTGAGCCGTGCTGTTGTAATCCGTGCAAAATGTGGTTTGATGTTGTCTTACTGAAATCTGTAAGGTGTTCCTGAAGACGTCATTGTCTGGATGGCAGCATATGTTGCTCCTAAACCTGTATATATTGTTCAGCATTAATGGAGCCTTCACAGATGTGGAAGCTACCCATGCCATGGACTCTTATGATCCCCATACCATCAGGGATGCTGGCTCTGAACTGTGATTTTAAGACCAGTTGAAAAATTGCAGGAATTTACATTTAGCACTGTTGGTTCTTAAAAAGGTTCTAAGTAGAGCTTCAAAATGCAAGAAATGCATGCAGAAATGAAGAAATGGGAGTGAGACATTTTTTTCTAAACGGTAACTGGACTTGGAAGTTCTTCAATGTCTCGCATCTCATCCAAAAGGCTCTTTCAGTATTGGTTCTTTGCGGTCCTTTCAGAATCTCGTATTAGTTTTAGATTAGGGAACTTTATTGATCCCCTGTGAGGGAAATTCATATGCCACAAGGGTCTGTTCACAGAATCAACAAACAATAAGACAATACAGTCACACCATTTGAGGCCTAATTAACAGCTATGGGTCAGATCCATCACTACAAATGTTCATTAAAAAATCTGACTGCTGCAGGAACAAAGGACCTTCTAAGACGTTCTGTGGAGTACTGCAGCATCACCAGTCGCTCAGTGAAGGAGCTTCTCGGTCCATTAAAAACATGTGTGCAGGGTCAGACTTTTTCAAGAACTTTAACTTCAAGTCCAGTTGCCTCCTGGATTAAACTCTGATTTTCTATGAACTGGATGGCCTTGGAACGCCTCAGTGTCCTCCCGGAGGAGCTGGTGGAAGTGGCCTGGGGAGAGGAGTATCTAGGTTTCCCTGCTGAGACTGCTGCCCCCGTGACCCGGACTCGGATAAGTAGTAGAAGATAAATGGATGGATGGATGACTGAAAACCTCCACAGCACAAAGAAGGAGTCTTTGTGCATGATTCAACTCCAATTTGAGCATCAATGTTTCCAGCAGCAGGTCCTGCAAGGAGGCTCGAGTCGCCACGAATCTTGAGTTTTGCCTTCAAAGATTTTACAGCAAATGCAAACATGAGCAATGCGACATGTTTGATTTGTTGACCCATCAAGGAAAGGGCAAAGACAAACTCTGACTCGAGCAGGATGCACCCAGAAAATAAGAGAGATGCTGGCCAAGGTGCACCCGATGTGACTCTGTGATTAATCTCACAGCAAAGTTTTCTAAAGAGGATCTCAGTCGGTTCTGTTGTAGCTGTCTGACCTTAAGAAGCTA
Organism: Notolabrus celidotus; assembly: GCF_009762535.1. Classification (NCBI taxonomy): domain Eukaryota; kingdom Metazoa; phylum Chordata; class Actinopteri; order Labriformes; family Labridae; genus Notolabrus; species Notolabrus celidotus. The sequence goes on along the minus strand of NC_048277.1, from coordinate 34,842,773 downwards.
CAAGACAGTGCAATCAAAGGAGAGCTTCACTACATCATTAACCAGGAGAAGAGCCACAATAATACCACAAAAACCTTCTAAACCTGGTTCAGGATGGACTCGTTAGACTGTCTTGTGTTAATTGGGTCCTGGAGGCCTCAGAAAGCTCATAAACACACAGCTCAAATCCTTACAAATCTTGGTTTCTCCAAGTGAATGGACCCTATTTTGGAGAGTGTATCAGGCACTTAATGAGATGGTTGCTGCTCTTGTGGGTTTGTGTTTAGACTCAAACATGCAAATGAGTCGTTAGTCAAACTTGTGCAAACAGGACTGGAACACAACGTCATGTCACACTTGCAAATGGAAAATATTGCCCCTCTTCTAAAAGTTGGTCCATGAGCTTGCACACATTTTCTCCTTCTACGGCTGCCTGTGTTAGCTTGCACCACAGACTGCATATAAAGATGGACGACGAGTCACCACCACCTCCTATTGTACAAAGTGAAGCCGAAATAGAGAGTCTGTGCCAGAGTCTGTGCAGAGAGGACTTCCTCTTGAAGTGGATGAAATGGAAAAGATCCTTCAGCTTGATCAGTGAAGTCTGCTTGTGTTGGTTTGAAGCAGACACTTCAGGTTACAGAATATTCAAGTACTCTTTTATCAAACCAGTTTTTCTCTCACCCACCCTCCTCTATTCGGCCAATCGGGTTCACACAGCGTCTCCTTGTACCCCCATTTCTAGACCCTGTTGAATAAACGAGGCTGCCTTTTTAACCGGAAAGAGCTCCAGATGTTTTGGCGTCACCTTTGGAGAGCCGTCACGTCGTCCCTTATTTTATACAGACTATAATTTGCACCATTAACACCTCCACATGCACGCAGGCCTCTTAGCCACGAATGGCTTGCATTGCTGAAAGTGCCATACTTAACTTTTTGATAATTGTACTCCCTTCTCGTCAGTTTGGGACATTAGTGAGTCACAAAGCATTCCAACTCATGTGTCATTCCCAAGGGGTTGAATACTGATGCTGTGTTTTAGCCCTGTGCGTCACAGGCAGACATAAAAGGAACCTCTGAGCATCTTTTTAAGGCATACTATGCTCCAAACTGACGATACCACAGATCCTCAGACAAACTGAGATTAGTGAGATAGTAGAAATACTGGAGAATGATGGATGGGCTAAACACCTCTGTGCCTTTGCCAAAGAGAGGGTTCAAGTCCAGGTCCTGTGAGTGTGTTTACATGGACTTGAGTATCCCAGCTTTGATCAGGTTTTATAAGCATCCCATTTTTGTGTGTTAGTGCATGAAAACATAGTTTTCTCAAGTCCAGAAACTGGGATCCAAATCCTCATACTGGTTTTGAGAACTCCAAAAGAAAATGGGACACTGTGGCTTGTATGCGCCTCACCCAGGTTCCTGAGAGCTGCTAACTCTACGTGTGCAGCCAGTGACAGAAAAGCACAACAAACATGACGGCGGAAACCACAGCATCTTATTCCTGGAGCTCTAAAGAAATGGACGTAGTATCCGTGATGTCATCCATCTGTTTCCAAAGTGTTGTTTTGAAGCCAATCATCGGCGGTTGCCATATTGGAAATACTGAACTCAACCTACCTTCGTCCGAGCTAGTGTGAGGTAAAGAGGCGGGCCTTTAGACTCCTAGCCAACAGCTACAGTATTCCCGCCTGTCAATCAAGTCAGCCATGCCCTTATTTGGGCAAAACACGTAAGTTTAATATCTTTGAAAATAGCTAGTTATAAAAAATGTATCCTCCTCACAGTGTGTGCCGATAGAGGAATGAGCTATCCAGATTAAAATCATTTTTTGAACCAGGCTGTGAACATGTTTATTTCTACTGCAAAGATCGTCTTCTTTGAATGGGTGTGTATGTGGTTTCCTGTGTTTCTGCAGCCAGCCTCAAGTGGACGCTCAAGGAACTGCAGTTTATAACACTTCTGCATTGGCTTCATATTTTATTAATTTTTTCAGTGTGTTTTTAAGTTATTAGTGTTGTTAAAATGTCATTAAAGCTATGAATGAGGCTCCCTTTGTCTTTTTCAAGGCAGGCATTTTATCTTTTTATTGTAGGTGGAGCAACAGATGTAACTTATTACTCTGACTCTGTTCTGTTCATGCGGCGCTGTAATGATGTGACGGTGAGACAGCATGAACAAAAGCAGGACCTTGAAAGAGAAGCAGCAGATTTGAATCCAGTCATTATTCATTTTATTGTAGGCACTTGTATTTTAATGATTTAAACATTTGAAACTGGCTTTTAGTGCTTGGCAAACAATGACATTTGGTGTCATTTCATTTGTAACCTAAATAATGACCTCCCTTTTCACGACCTTTCCCATTCTGGACTTTCTTTTTGTTACTTTTGTGTCTCTTTTTACAGTTCTCTAAAGTCATGGATGCTCTGATTCAGACAAAAGCTGTTCCGCTCTGTGATATCAGCCTCTTTATCAGAGTCACTTCATTTCAGGACTTTTGGCAGCATTATTGAAAGAGGACACCAACATCTTACAGAGCAGTATTCAGTGCACACGCAGCAGGACGTCACATTCAGAGTAACACGAGAGCGCGGGACGGCGAGGAGAACAATTCATACAACATATGAAAAGGATTAAATCAGATTCCTTCCACAATACATGTCTTTAAAATCATTCAGTGTTAAATGAAACCAGATGATCCAGATGTAAGTCATCAAAAATGTGCACTCGTGACACTCGCTATTTTCAACAAAATACAAGCATGGTTTCAGCGTTATGCTTCTTTTCACAGAAGAATCTCTTTATAGAGGAAGGAGGACTCATTTTAGAGACCAGCTTTTCAGATTCATAAACTCACATTTACATACTTTCTTCATACTGGTTCTTTATTTTTAACTCATTCTATTTAAAGCTCCAGTGGGAAACTTTCAGTGTGTGTTGATTCTGGCGCCCCCTGCGGACCAAGTGGTACCTATAATTTCTTTTTTTACTTTGTCACCTACATATATGTCGTTTTTTCAACAAAAAATACTAACCTGCTTTATTTAAAGGTGACATATCATGCAAAATGGACATTTTAATGGTTCTCTACCTGAAATATGTGTCCCTGTCTACAAACCCCCCAAGAATGAAAAAAATCCATTCTGCCCCTGTTTTGATTTCTCCACCTTTCTGTAAATGTGTGTGAAACGAGCAGTTTCAGACTTCCGTGTTTTTGTTACGTAACAACAATATCCGGTCTGTCACGGAGTCAGAGCTCGGAGCTTGTTCAGCCCATAGACTGTATAAAATAATACTGAATCCCCTCCTCCGTTTTTCATTACCTGCACAAATGTGTGCTAACAAGGAGCTTAGGAGGGAGGCATGCTAGTTGTAGGCTGTCTTAATAAACACAAAGGTCGGTTTTACTCCCCACGTCTGCAGATTTGACGATTTAGTGGATGATTTTTATTTATCATGCATAAGTGCTATCGCTAGTTAGCATAGCTACATAGCTACATGTCGTAGCTGTAGCTGTGTACCAAGACACACATCGACATACTGACAAATAAAACAACAAGAAACACAGAATATGTGACCAGTCCTTCAGAAAAGGTCCCGCTGCCTTTCTGGCAGAGGTCGGTTTTACTCCCCACGTCTGCAGATTTGAAGATCTAGTGGATGATTTTTATTTGTCATGGATAAGTGCTAGCGCTAATTAGCATAGCCACATAGCTACATGTTCATACCTGTAGCTGTGGCTGTGTACCAAGACACACGTCGACATACTGACAGATAAAACAACAAGAAACACTAAATCTGTGACCAATCCTTCAGAAAGGCGCCTCTCCATCAGGATCAGATTCTGGATCAGATTCAGAGGGTTGAAGTAACGTGATCTCTGAGCAGCCGTGTATATTCAGCCAACATGTAAACATTAGATCAACGTGCTGGAGAGCCGAGGCACATCCACTTCCTGAGGGGGCGTGGTCAGAGAGAAAACAGAGTGTTCTGAGGAGGGCTGAAGAAGAGGGTTTTTCAGGCAGACCAAAATCTGATTTCAAAGTGTTTTTTTGAGCATAAACTTTAAAGACATGTTTTGGGGACCTCTTAGACCAATATATATATTGATGAAAAAAGTGTGATATGTCACCTTTAACACTCAAATGTATGACTCATTAAAAAAAAAGCTACTGTTGGAAAATTTTAACAAAGGCAGTGTGTAATTTATCACTTCAACTCACACCTACCTCTCACCCGAAAATAAATATTATCTTTACATTGATGGATCTTTAAGTTCCCCAACAGGAGAGTCACTATGTACTTGTTTTCTACTTTTTAATTCTGTTTCTGTATTTTCCAATGTTTTGGCACCAAAGCACCGAGACATTTGGGTGTGAAAGGCTTTTAACCTATAATTGATTGATTTATGTTTTGTTTTATTTTGCTGCCTTCCTTTTCTTTGCTTTTTTGCACTGTTTGCTTTTCTATTGTATAATTTATTTTCTTGTAAAGTGTCTTGGAGAATCTTTTAAAGCGCTTTTATAAATAAAATGTATTATTATTATTATCATTAATAATAATAACTGCAGTACTCCAAGTGTCCACTTGGGGCTAGCACCAAAAGCCAATGAATCCCCATTAGAGTTCAGAGTAAAATGTCAAATTTTACAGCAAAAATAAACATGTTTACAGCCTGGTACAAAAACTGTTTTGGTCTCTATAACTAATTTCTTAATTCAAATAATCTTCACAGGGGTTGAACTTTTCTGTATCTCATTTTTTAATGATTATATGAAGGCCATATAACAGTTATATTCCACCAGATCCGTGTCCAGTCAGTCTCTGATCAATCACGGTGCCAGATCTGATAGGTTTCTATTCTAGTCAATGTTTTAACTTCCACTGGATCCACTCCATTGCGTTCCGGCTGTGTCTCTGATCCGGCAGGTCGGAGCCCTCCGGATCAGATACACAAGACTTCTATTTTCACCGGATGCTTGAACACGACGCATCAATCTCAACAGAGCAGATGGAGCGGGACAGGAAGTCAGGTTTCACCAAAACAAAATGACAACATCCGGTTAATTTTCAGAATAAAACACTCTGTGTTATCACCAGATCGTATTTCACTTAACTGCAACAACAAACCAAAGTCATGATGAGCGGAGCCAGGCCTGGAGTCAACAGGTCAGAGGTTTTCAGAGGACCAGAAAGACAACATGGATGAGGAGAGGAGGAGGAAAACCTCGGTCACATGACTCCAGCTGTCAGATGGTCCTGCTCCTTGCTGTGTTCTGAAAATGCAACCGGTGGGTGTTGACGGACGAGAGAGCACGGAGCCGGACTGCAGCGGATTGGAGTCAAACAGCATCCCAGAGTGACCCTGGTGTATGCTATCTCTTACCATCCATCATACCAACACACAGAAACAGAAAAGGAAGAGAAAAACAAAGGAGAGAGGCTAGAAAGAGGACAGGGAAGACAGAACCAGGGGGAGGAGCCTGTTTAGACTCAAGCTCATCCTCCTCGTCAGGTTAGGCTGTACGCTCTGCCTCCCCCGACTCCCTCGCTCTAATGATGGAGGAAAGAGGATGGATAAAAGGGGGAAATAAATGGCAAATCATCCCCTTTAATACTGTTTCCTCATTTTAAAAGGAAAAAGGAGATTTTCTGACTAATCTAGACTAAACAGCTTAAACTGCTGTTTATTTTCACAGTCACGACCGCAGCAGACATGGATGCAGAGAACAGAGTGAAGTATCATCTGATTTTGTCGTAAAAAAAACCTCCTGCTTTATTGTGAATCCGTTTTCTGTGGAGGCTGAAGTCTTTTGGACGCCCTCCAATCCCCCGTCAGTCAGTCTGAGTAAGCTGCAGAGTTTGAGATTGGAGTGGGGATGTGCTCACCAGCTGTGAGATTAAGGGGAACTGATCGATGGCCTTTCTGATTGGCTCTCTCCGTGTCCCAGCAGCATCCAATCCCCTCGGTTCGGATGATTGTCCTCGGCCGAGCCAAAACCAATTCTTCCTCCACACGGGGGCCAAATAAGATCGCTGACCTGAAGCTACAAGGCCACGCTCCAAGGTTGTGTCTCTATCCGTCTGCAGTCATCTCCTCTTTGGAGGAAGAATTCTCTTACTGACTTATTTTTGTCATTTTTCACATTTATCTGATTTTCTCTGAGATTATCTATTCAGTATCATATTTTCATGATCATCTTGCTCTGGTTTGGCTTCTTTTTTCCTTGTCCATTCTCAAAAGTCCTCCAACTTGCAGGATCAGATCCAGACTGTTATGACTGGGGTGGCAAATGTTGTTGTTGAGGAATATCTCATATGATAAAAGTTGACTATGGCGAGCTAAAACTGACTTGACCGAGATCTACAACCCTTTTAAATGAACCCTCGTTACCTCCACCCCTACTCATCCCTCGTTACCTCGACACCACTCATCCCTCCCTACCTTGACCTCTACTTGTCGCTCCTTACCTCGACCCCTACTCGTCCCTCCTTTCCTTGACCCCTACTCCTCCCATCGTTCCTTGACCCCTAATCATCCCTCCCTACCTCGACCCCTACTCGTCCCTCTTTTCTGTGACCCCTACTTGTCCCTCCCTACCTCAACCTCTACTCATCCCTCCTTAGCTCGACCCCTACTCATCCCTCCGTTCCTTGACCCCTACTCCTACCTACCTCGACCCAAACTCATCCCTCCTTAGCTCGACCACTACTCATCCCTACCTACCTTGACCCCTATTTGTCCCTCCTTACCTCGACCCCTGCTCATCCCTACATTCCTCCACCCCTAATTGTCCCTCCCTACCTCGACCCCTACTCGTCCCTCTTTTCTGTGACCCCTACTTGTCCCTCCCTACCTCAACCTCTACTCATCCCTCCTTAGCTCGACCCCTACTCGTCCCTCCTTACCTCGACCCCTGCTCATCCCTACATTCCTCCACCCCTAATTGTCCCTCCCTACCTCGACCCCTACTCGTCCCTCTTTTCTGTGACCCCTACTTGTCCCTCCCTACCTCAACCTCTACTCATCCCTACCTACCTTGACCCCTATTCGTCCCTCCTTACCTCGACCCCTGCTCTTCCCTACATTCCTCCACCCCTAATTGTCCCTCCTTACCTCAACCACTACTCATCCCTCATTACCTTGACCCCTTCTCGTCCCTCCTTGGCTCGACCCCTACTCGTCCCTCCCTACCTCGATCCTTTAACTTCCTTAAATAAAATTCTGAAAACTGTACCATCGCGTGGTTTCATTTTTGATGTTCAATGATATGGTTTTATTAATATACCTTTTTCTCCTATCTCCAATGTTTGTCTCTGTGTTCGTCCAATGCACTAAAAGATGAAAAAAGAGAGGAGGAAGATGGAAAAAGGAACTCAGATTAAAGTTAAAACAAACAGCACTTTGCCCCGTCACAGATTTATCCTCTCCTAGTTTTATTAAAACCTACTTTCTTGACCTTTTTGTTGTTCTGTGTTCGGTCAGCAGCGTTCCTGCTCTCAGTAATGACCTGTCAGTCAGACTCAGTGTGGGGCTCTGGGATGTCTTTGTCCTTAGATTTTCTCTGCAGTCTCTGTAGGTGGAGCTCTTTCCTTTTACTGCTCAAGCCAAGGTGGTTACACATGATGCTGCCAACTACACATAACCTCTACCAGAGCAAACTGCTGTTTCTGCTGCTTCCTAAAATACCTCTGCTGAACTTTGCACATAGTTCCTTTTCTGCACATTCAATAACACTGCACACATATATATTCTGGGGTGTACATTTTTCAACAGTTATTTTTATGGATAACCTGCTGCTGCTGTAACACATCTATCACCAAACATCTAAAATGCATGACTTCCTCAGCAGCAAAGGAGAAGGATATTATGAATAAGAGCAGAGATGTATAGAAATCTCCTGAAACTAAAAACATGTGTGATTTTAAACCAATATGTGTGCCAGATAGTTAAAGGTGCACATAAAAAGCACCTGTTTGTGCGTGACTCAACACCAGTCCAAGATGCAGCCTCCTGATGGAGCTGATTAAGTGTTTGTTTCATTCACTGATTCTGAATGATCTCCAAAAAGCCTCCTGCAGAGACCCAGCTTTCATTCACCACCTGTGCTGAGCCGCTGATGAACACGAGGAGGCTGCAGGGCTTCCTGTCAACAAATAGTCCCTCCTCGGATGTGTGAAAGAGGCACTAAGCAATCAGAGGAGACGGTTGTTTAACTTGGATAAGCTGACAGATGAACGAGTGAGTGAACTGTTTGAAGCGGTGTGAAGTTATTCAGCAGGGTAGAGCTATAACAGAGTGTTTTCTGAATTTAAAGGCAACAAAAAGCTGAAACCATGAATGTTTTATAGACTATTAAACAGTTTAAGTATCCATGGAAAACAGGAATGAGGAGGAATTTAATGCATGAGGGGACAGGTGATCAAATAAAGTCTATAAACCCTGAGAAAGGTGTCTTTAGAAGAAAGTTTGTGACTCCACTCAAAGATCTAGAGGTAAACAAGGTGTGTGAATAAGCCCCTCCGACTCTGACCCTACTTTACCTGCTGCTATGAGAGTGGGCGGGGCTTCAGAGACTACTTTGAAGTGTTTAAGTTAGTTTATGATTCATGTGTTGAATCAACTAAGCTATTTTGATAGTGATGAAATTGTCTTGTTTTTATTTACTCCAAAAAAATGTTATAGATATGACTTTGTTGACGATATTAGCGCTTCATTAAACCAAATATTCATCCAAAGGGGTCGACATCTGTGCAGGAGGAGATTGCTGTTCTTTACAGAGCTTGGAAGTGCACCAAAGGATGAAACACTTTCACAAAGTTAGTCACATTTTTACCAGTCCCAAAACAAAATTACAAATGGCAGAGTCTGACAGAAAGAGAATGCACCAATGATTTTCAAAATAAAAGTCTGTAACATGAAAATTATTCATGAATCATCATTACTATAAGTCAGACTGATAAAAGAAAAATTCAATATCTGTTCCTGCCAATCACAGCTATGTCCGATTTGGAATTTCAAAAATAAATGTATATGCTACATGTCCAAAGGTTTTTATTTTGAAATTCCAAATCAGATATAGCTGTGATTGGCAGGAACACATTTTGAGGTGTTGTCTTATCAGTGTGAATAATAATATTTGAGTGGAAACAGGGTTGATAATGTCAGATATACTGCATATTAATTCAATGGCTGTTGCACATCTTCACATTACAGATGTGTTTTATTTTGAAAATCTTTGGTAAAGTCCTTTTCCTTCAGACTCTGCCGTTTGTAAATTTGTTCCTGGAAAAATGTTCTGTCTTTTTTAAAAGTGTTTCTGATTTTGTAAAATTGTTTTCCATCCATCCGGCCATTATCTTGACCGCTTACCTCGTACGGGGTCACGGGGGGGTGGAGTCAATCCCAGCTGACTTGAAGGCAGGGTCCACCCTGGACAGGTTGCTAACCCATAAACATTTTTTGTTCTTGGTAAAAGTGTTTGATGTCATTTTGTTTTATAAAATGTAAAAATGTTTTCCAAAATTGCAAATTTGTCTCCAACTCTGTAAAAGTATTTCATCCTTTGTAAATTTGCATTGCACTTCCCAGCCACCGTAGTTCTTTAACTGTTCCTCCTGGCAGGATTCTCCTCAAGGGAACACATGTGAAATAGAAATTGATTGTTTTTTTGAAATCTTGATTTAAAGGATGAATATCTTTTAAAGGTAATGATCAATAGTTGAAAAGCCATAACACACAAAAAGGCTGCAGGCCATCCCTCCAACAAAAAAACAACTGGATGGGAAATTGACCGTTACATTAAGATGTTGCTGTGATCAATATTTAAAATAATGGACTAATCATTCAGTGTGGCAATAAAATGCAACATGTCATATACTGTTTGGCATTAAAATACATTGTTTTTGAGTTATGTTCTAGGTGGATAATAATGATATCTTAGTTACAGAGGCTTCTTGAATCCTTCGTTATGAGTCAGTTATTATTAAAGGTGCACAAAAGAGGAAAAACAGCCAAAGGAAGCTGACAAAGTTGATTCATTTGCTCAAAAACTGTATAAATGATCTATTTTTAGGTTTATATGCATGATAACTTTTGCAACAAAAGGTATAAAGGTGAGAAAAATCACCTTAAATATAAATGCCTCCAGTGAAAGTAGCACCTGATTCTGTTCAGTTTCTCTCATGTGCTCCTTTCCTTGCTCACTCTCATTTATCTCTATAATTTGAATTGATTGGAGTGTAATAGGTCAGGCCCCCTGAGCAGGAAATCATTAAAAAGCAGAAAAAAAACACACATAATGATGTTTGGATAACTGTGCTGCCATCTAGTGGAGACTTTAGGAACATCTCTTTATTTTGATTCAGCTTAATAGTCCATATCTCACTTCTCCTGCCTCTAAGCGGCTATTTTTAGACTCCATACACAGGAAATTCCTAATTTCTCTGGCTGCTTTAGTCCTCTAATTAAAGTTCAGCTCAAAAGGAAACCGCTCACCCCTCCGAGGAACCAAAACAGACGACTTATTAAGCAATGTTTGGCTTTAATTTCCTCTGGAACAGCTGATGTTTTTACAGCATTCACAAAAAAAGACACATTTTTCTTCATAACGCTGCATGTTATGTTTCAGGATGTGTGGTACATTCTTCTGTATGTGGTGACATAACAGGGTTTAAGAAGAGGAACAGTGCAGCTGGATGAGTTCATGCCCTTAAACGGTGTGTGTGTGTTTTTTAGAAAGTTTGTTGAGATCACATTCAAGACATTTTTTAATTTGGACTCTGAAACACCTAATAAATAATTATTAAATTTACCAATTAATGCATGCACCATACGAAACATTGCTGTCTTACTGTAAATATTGCCTTTAATTAGACATATTACAATCAAAATATAATAAGCAACTATAAACAAACACTATGGCTTTCTTAGAGTAGTATTACAACAACATTATTACAATATGAAGTTAATAAAAGTGTCACTAAAATGTTTATTAACTGGCTTATCTGAAGACTCGTTCCAAACAGAGCAGGTCTAGACCGTACTCTATGTTCTATTATTAACAAAGACCCAACATCAAGACAGGATAAGATCCAGTCCCATCTTACAGACAGGACTCAGTCTGATCTCATCTTAATCCACCATGAGCAGAGCACTTTGCAGCATTCAGCAAGTTACAGTGGCAAGGACAAACTTCCTTTATCCATGATAAATAAAAATCATCCACTAGATCTTCAAATCTGCAGACGTGGGGAGTAAAACCGACCTTTGTGTTTATTAAGACAGCCTGCAACTAGCATGCCTCCCTCCTAAGCTCCTTGTTAGCACACATTTGTGCAGGGAATGAAAAACGGAGGAGGGATTCAGTATTATTTTATACAGTCTATGGGCTGAACAAGCTCCGAGCTCTGACTCCGTGACCGACCGGATATTGTTGTTACGTAACAAAAACACAGAAGTCTGAAACGGCTCGTTTCACACACATTTACAGAAAGGTGGAGAAATCAGAACAGGGGCAGAATGGATTTTTTTCATTCTCGGGGGGTTTGTAGACATGCCAGGGAAACATATTTCAGGTAGAGAACCATGAAAAAGTCCATTTTGCATGATATGTCACCTTTAAAAGACGATTGTCCAAGCTCTGCCCTGGGTACATAAATCGTGAGTTAGGGCCATGCTTCGAAAACTATTCACTCATAGCAGTGAGAGTTCACTTTCCACCACAAAGTCTGGCCTAAAAGGTTCAATTTAGTTAGCCACGTGTCGGCTAGCTCCGTTCAAATGTCACTCAATTGGCCACGCCCCTACAAGCTTTAATATCATTTCAAAAAATGAGTTGTGTAAAATTCTCCTCATAAGTAGCAAAATATTTCTTTTATTTTTAGGACCAGGGTGAAAAATGTTCATAACTGCTGTAAAGTTTTAATATGGAGCTTAATGAGGATTAACTCACTTTTGGAGCCAGCCTCAAGTGGCCACTTGAGGAACTGCAGTTTTTCACACTTTTATTTTTTTTTTTTTTTTAAGTTATATTTTTTGGGCTTTGATACATTCATTTATTTACAGAGAGGACAGCGGATATGGTAGGAAACTGGGAAAGAGTGGGGGAATGACATGCGAGAAAAGCTGTAATCGAACATGGGCCACCCGCTATCTGGGCAGCTTAACCATGAGGCTAAATCCACGCCTGTAATTATTTCAAGGAATAGACTTATCTCCTGATTCTCATCCTTCTTATCCCATCATGCTCATGAGTACAGCTCATTAAACTATCTTGCCTTTTATTATCCATCCCCTCACAACCCCTTCTTTCTGTCCTTTCTTTATATACTAAAGCCCTTATCAACATTCACATGCTTTGTTTGATCACAACTACATGATTCCTTCTTTTAAAATTGCAAAGAAGTATATTTGACACAAAACTATGAGTACCTAACTGTGAAAGATGAGTGACAGAAAATATTTGCTGTAAATGTGGAAGCTTCAGACCAAAACACACCATCCAAAACTTTCCCATAACCTCTCATGTTGCTCCCGGTGTCGGTCTGCAGACACAGCTTGTAACCTCTTGGCCAGTTCCCCCTTTAAAAAGGGTCCACACTTAATCTCCCTGTATCTCTCTGTCTGGGACTTCACACTGACTTCCTCCTCTTGCCGAACACATTGTTGATGAGCTTGGCCATGGACTTGGAGCCGCTGTAGCGTCGTCGGTCGGCTCTGTACTTCAGGTGATCCATGGTTTGCCGGATGAGCTGGGTGAACAGGTTGGCGATGTCTTGGTAGCTCTCGGCCGCTGAGACCTCCTGGAAGTGGCAGCGGTTCTCCTGAGCCAGGTAGCGGCCCTCTTCCTCGCGGACCTGCCGGGCGTGACACAGGTCCTGTTTGTTACCCACCAGACACACAGGAACCTCCATGTCCCTGAAACAAAGAGAGGGAGAGAGAGATGTGAGTGTGGGTGGCGAGTTTCTGAGAAAGTTTCACTCTGCATGGGGCTGATTTTTATCTTAATCCTCTCCAACTCGGCTGGACTCTTCCTGGAACATTCTCATTTGACTCACAGAACTTTATTCACTTTGTTACAAAGGTCCAAACTTTTAACCACTGAAAACTCACATGGTGGCCATTTTCCTTTGGTGTCATGCTGAGGGTGGGAAGCTCAAATGTCAATCTTATATATATAAAGCGCCAAATCACAACAAATGTTACCTCAAGACTCTTTCCAAACAGAGCAGGTCTAGACTGTACTCTATGTTCCATTATTAACAAAGACCCAACAACAAGACAGGATAAGATCCAGTCCCATCTTACAGACAGGACTCAGTCTGATCTCATCTTAATCCACCATGAGCAGAGCACTTTGCAGCATTTAGCAAGTTACAGTGGCAAGGACAAACTTCCTTTAACAGGCAGAAACCTCCAGCAAGACCAGACTCATGTTAGACACACATCTGCTGAGACCGTGTTGGAGAGAGGGATAGAGGGAGATGAAGAGAGAGAGAGATGATAGTGGTGAGACGGATAGTAGTAGTTGTAGCAGCTGGAGTCTGGCACATCCACAGCAGCAGGCCAGAGCAAACCTACGGGACAAGGGAGCTCAAGGACTCCAGAAAGGTCTATGGTTAGTAACTTTAATGGGACAGGAAGAGTTAAAGTAAGAGACAGGCAGAGAGAGGAGAGAGAGCGGATCCCAGTGGCAAGGACAAACTTCCTTTAACAGGCAGAAACCTCCAGCAGGACCAGACTCATGTTAAACACACATCTGCTAAGACCGAGTTGGAGAGAGGGATAGAGGGAGATGAAGAGAGAGAGAGATGATAGTGATGAGACGATAGTAGTAGCTCCTGCCGCTTGAGTCAAGCACTTCCATAGTGTCCGTCTACTGCAGCAACTGAGAGGAACCTACGAGACAAGGGAGCTCAGGGACTCCAGAAAGGTCTATGGTTTGGAACTTTAATGGGATAGGGAGAGTTAAAGTAAGTGACAGGCAGAGAGAGGAGAGAGATAGGATCCCAGTGGGTCAGTAGCAGCATAACTAAGAGCTGGTCCAAGCCTGATCCAGCTCTAACTATAAGGTTTATTAAAAAAAAGGAAAGTTTGAAGCCTACTCTTAAAAGTAGAGAGGGTGTCTGCCTCCTGGACCCTGACTGGTAGATGATACCAAAGGAGAGGGGTTTGATAACTGAAGGCTCGACTTCCCATAGTAAGCTATAGTGGCAAACTTCCTTTAACAGGCAGAAACCTCCAGCAGGACCAGACTCATGTTAGACACACATCTGCTGAGACCGTGTTGGAGAGAGGGATTGAGGAAGATTTAAAGAGGGAGAGTGGTGAGTGTCTTTGTCAGCTAATCCTATTTGATTTAAACTCTCATATAAACAAGAGAGTCAAATATCTCCCGTCTTTATCTCCATTAAGACTCCCTCCCATAAATCTCTTCCCTCCTCGTTATTAAAGGCTTTGGCACGAGGCAGACCACCTGATGGAGGGTTTTTTATGAGAAAACTAAATTTACTAGATGCCGTCAGGTTTGAGGGCGAATATCTAACACCTTATCACGAGTCAGTGTTCAGTTTTATTGTTGTTCAGACCTCCAGGACGCCTCAGTTTTAACAGATTGAGGATCTTTGTTCAGTTTCAGGGAAGTTTTACAGACTGCTTTATATAAATTCTATGAAATTAACACATTAAAACCTTTAGATTAACATAAAATAGTGATAGTAGTCTGTTTTTGTTGTGAGATAGGAATATTTGTTGCATGAAGTAATAACTCTACAAAAAAGTCCTTGTTTGAACTGATAACGTCAGATTCTTAGTTGAATTTTAACACATTCCTGCCATCGTTTCCACTTAATCTGAACCTTATAAGCCGCACATGGCCTCTAAGTCAAAGACAATATTCACACATCTCTTCAGCCTCAGCACAGGATACGGTTTGCGTTACATCATCCAGATCAAATTGTGGAAAAAGTCTGAAATAATGATCCTGCAGCTGCTCTGATCCTCCATGTTTTAATTTACTAAACCCCCCTGCGCTGGCTTGCAGCAGTTTTTCCCAGATAAATATACCCTCACTGTGTTCTTTTGTCTGACCCTTTGCAGTTGTCCATGCGCGCCTCCCGAATCTGCCTCATGATGTTCTTGGCGTTGATGAAGGAGGTGCGGTCGCTGATGTTGTACACCACCACAAAGCCGTCCGCCCAATCCACCGGCTCCTCCAGAATACACCTGGTCCCCGAGCTCTGCCAAGGACAGCACAGCACCCACATGCTTTATTATAGCATACAATATGAAATTCAGTTTCCACAGTGTGTAGCCTAAAGTTCCTGTATGACTCAAGACTTCAGAGA
The DNA here is from genome assembly GCF_009762535.1 of Notolabrus celidotus. NCBI lineage: Eukaryota > Metazoa > Chordata > Actinopteri > Labriformes > Labridae > Notolabrus > Notolabrus celidotus. The sequence goes on along the minus strand of NC_048277.1, from coordinate 34,827,446 downwards.
CAAAATACTCCTTACTCTTTAAATCGGAGTATTTAGGCTAAAGCTGCGTTTCCACCGAAAGTACCAAGAACTTCAAATCCCAGTTATTCTGAAGATCTTAAAAAGTTCCTCTTCTTTTCTAGCAAGGTCTGAAAACATTAGACTGCTTCAGAAAGGTCACACCTTCAAATATTGAATCATTGAACTCCAACACATTCAGGAAATCAAATCACTTCCTGTTCTGTTGGTCCCCTGAATGCTGTGAGGGTTCAACCAATCAGAAGTGCTCATCCCTGTTTTCCATCAGGGTTAAGGAAAAAGGGTAGGAAAAGACAAAGGGGGTACATTTTAGGGACTTTTCAACTGCAACAAGGGTCCCAGTACTATCAGAAAGTCTAAAGTGTAAACATTACAATGCTGTAAAATCATTCACTGACAGCCGAGCTGTGTTGAGCCACTGCAGCAGAATCTAAAAGTTAAGGAGCTTGGTTGGAACTCAAAAAGTTCCTCATCCCTGGAAAAAGTCCCTGCGGTGGAAATGGAATCCTAATTGTAAGCATTTAAGCTGTATATGAAAAGATTCATACATATTGAAACCACAGCAGGTCTAATCCCGTCCTTATTTATAATCTATATTCCTTCAGAGCTCCAAGAACAAAACACCTTTCAGTGCTCGGCTTTAACCTTCATGGGGATCCGTTCTCCTACAGTGAGTCTGGACTGACTGAGTAAAAGTTAAAGCTGTATAGATGTTATATGAAGTGCTTTTACATGCAAGGTGGAGTACTGTTAAAGCTCCTGTGAGGAGTCCTTTGCTGGTTTTAAACCTGACTGAAATTGCCTTTTCATAAGGTACAAAGCAAAAGAGACCATAATCAACAAGTTATATCATTTCTATTTTGTTATTTTCAACACCTGAAACTGCTGCTGGAGGGTAGGTGTCAGATGAAGTGATTAACTACAGTCTTTGTTTACATTTTACACAACAAAAAATCTCAATTGGTACTACATTTGACTGTAAAAAAAACAGTAGGATGAAATGTTTCATCAGAAAACATTACTTGACACACAAACAGGACAAAATCAATACAGCAATTTTCCAGTTTTGCCACAGGGGGCGCCAAAATAAGCAGAAATGTACCTCATTTTAGTTAACAGAAATATAAGGTCAGACGGTGTAGAAGTAGTATAAAATCACATCCTCTCCTTGTCAAGTTGTTGTGGCACAAGGCAGGCATGCAGAATGTAAAGAGTATGAGGTCACTTGAGTTTTATTTATTTAATTGTTTATTTATTTAGAATGTATTCATTTATTCTTTCCATTTTTTTTATTTTGTATGTATGATTTCTTCTTTTGTTTCTTCTTTTTTTTTAATGTATTTAATTCTTCATTTTTATGCTTAATTTTTATTTTGTATCTATGTATTAATTTTTATTTATTTATTATTTTCTATTTTCTATTTTTACTTTTGGACTATGGACTTTTTTTAATGATCTATTTGTGCATGAGTTGTGCCTCTGAGTCTTATGGCTGCACAGTTTTTCTGTGTTGTATTGGGACTGTTTTTAATCAAAACGTTCTTAATTAAAAAAAACAAAATGTTCAAATGTATGAACATAATATTTAATTTATTGTATACCTGTGACACGCACCAAGCCTACAACCAGTGTGACGAGGACTGTAGCCTCTGTACATGGGATGCATGCTCCACTAATTGATCTATACCCAGGTCTTAATCACTGCTGTCCCATTTCATCCATTATGCTGTTTCTGTCCAGTCCAGTGTGAGGACACGTGCAGAGCAAGAAAAAGAACGACTTCTGATGACCTTGCAGACATAAACAATGTAGGAGGACAAGAGGCCTGAGGACATGTCTGCTGTAAAAACCTCTTCCACCTCTCCCTTTATTGACTCCATAGTTCTTTAAGCGGTGCAGGTCAGGAGGGCAGGACATGAGCGAGTGTTTTTATGAAAGAGTGAGTGTTACAGCGAGCTTATCCCTCAAAGACAATGAGCAGCTCTTGTCCTGCTGAAAAGGTATTCTAATAAAAACCCTAACTCTGCAGTAAAAGGCCTCTCAGCTCTTCAGACAGAAGACAGCAGGTTACATGGCTCTGTTCTTCAAAGAGGCAGCCGTTTGGCACACATCGCACGGAGATATTCTCATAAAGCCTGCAGATTCCAAACTCTAAGTGCCGTATGGATCGTACACGTGCCGGCCAAAGGTAAACATCTGACGGCGGTTCATTCGGGGTCGTAGCATGTGCTGCCGATTCTCCAAAGAGACTCAAAGCAGTGTGGTTTTTACTGCTGCAAGACATTGTTCGGCTTTCACCTCAGCTGGAGGGTGAATTCAGACATTTCTTCCATACTTGGGCTTTCAAAACTCCTTCAACCACAGTGAATAAATCTTAACATAATTCTGAAAATGGGAGCGCTTAACTTTCCCTTCGAGTTCTGGAGAGACGAGGTTTCTCTTCCAACACTTGATTTATCGACATAGTTGAGAAAAAAAAGATATGATTGGTCAAATAAAGACCTGATCATCATAAATCTAATAAAGCTCCAGTGTATGAAACCGTCAAACTGACAGCTTTAGTGTATTTTCTTGAAAAGTAATCATCTGTATCAGATTCTCATTTGTTTAACTTATCTGTACGGAGGATCGAGGAGGGAGACAGAGAGGGGCCTCAAACAGGACGTCTGCTTTTCTAATAAAGGTTTTGGAAACAATGTGGCGATAATAAGAGTGTGGCTGATGAGACGTACCTCTGAGCAGGGGTCAAAGACTTCCAGATTCAGCTGTCTGCCATCGATCGACAGTCTTTTGTGGTACAGGGAATCTGGAACGAAGAAAAGGAACACTCTTATTCAACAAGTCTACAAAATATAAGATCTCTATGTATTTAAATACCTATTTATATCTTAATTAAGCTAATTGGCTTATATGAAGCTGTCCCTTTAAGCCACAAACCTACAGATCACTACCAGGAACAGCGTTTTAGCATCTTTCAGCTCGTTGTTTTGGTTCACTAACTCCAACTTTACTGTTTTTATTTCTCCAGATTTTGAAGCTCTGGTACACAAAAATCAGGGTCTTGCTTCAATCCGATAGGCACTCTGCAAATCCCCTCAGGTAGTATAGATACAGGCATGACGGGCATCTCTGACTTTGCCTCCCCTTGCTTAGAAATTGGTGTTGTGGGCAGCTTCTCCTTCTTGGGCTGCACAATGCTGGCGTAGTTAGGAAGGGGCTTCTTGGTGTCAGTCTTGCAGCTTGGGTCCCAGGGCAGCATGATCTTTACCTCAATGTAGGATGTAGTTGACGGGGTCTCAGCTGTGCATCATCAGGCTGTCCTCAGACTCAAATGACTCGGCCCTCTGACCTCTCAGCTTGCTAGACACAACAACCTCACAACCCTTGGCTTCACTCTCGATGATGAACCTCACAGTTTGTAGCACAGAGACTGCATGAGCGATGGCACACAAGTGGCTCAATGCTCTCCTAAAGGAAGCCAAACCACCTCAGGACTATAGCAATGAAAACCTGGATCTGACGGCTCTTCCCTCCAGGAATGATCAGAAATGATGATTCCAGAGCTGGTTGGCCAACCTCAGCAAGCTCACCAATCAATAACTTGTTCAGTTTGGCCTTAAAGATCATCTAAGACAAAGTTCCTCTTCTTTAAGATTTGCACCGCCATCTTCAACTCCAACTTTACTTTTTGCACTTCACTCTGACGTTGAAGACAAACTTTAGGTGGCTTAAGAGACACTTGAATTCAGTGTTTGGCCATTGTTTGAGAATAAGCTGAGCAGAAAGAGGGTTAAAATGTGGACTGCATTGATTATTGGCTGGAAAAAAATCTATAGAATGATAATTTTTCATTTTCTGTGTGTTGATAAGAAACATTGGTCCACAGACCAACAAGGTGTGAATACTGTTTTTAAAGGGTCCACTGATTCAAAGTGACAAAATGAGAGGTTAATATGATTTTGATATATATGAGTGGTAAGTCTGCTTAATATCTTTAAACACAAGATGCAACATGCTTTACATCAAACAACAGTCCAAAAACACCAAACAAAGAACACCAAAGAAGCTTTTAAAAATGCCTTAAATATAAAAAGCATCCAACAACACATGAAAAGGTGAAATACATATGATTCCAGGAGTGCTCCAGCTCTCATCACTGGATTTATTCTCAAACCAAACAGTGATCAAATCCTCCATTCATCAAATCTGGGAACACTTACTGGCATTGGAGGCGTATTCACCGATGAAGCGCCGGGTCAGGAACCGTACGAGTACAGCTGAAAGAAAAGAGACGGAATGAAAACCCACAAAATGACTCATGGCATCATTACACTCTCATGCCTCACAGGTGGCAGCACTGGGGGTAAAATGACCCTGATTTGCTCCCGCAGGCGGATCACACTGCCAACTCTGTCTGGGATTGTAGCGGAGAAACTTTAGCCTCACTTTAAAGAGGCTGCGTGGCTTTCTTTGGACGACCTGTGTGCGTATGTGGCAACATGCACGGTTATATTTCCCCCTCTGCCACATCTCCAGACTGCCAGCTGCACATTAAATCCCCCACTTTTGGTCCTCATGTCAATCAGTTACAATTAAAGGCTGAAGTTTCAAGTGCTGAATGCTTGAGGTTTGTTGCTGTTGGTGGTCGTGGCCTCTGAAGGGGTAATACTTTGTTTTAAGGGTCATACAAATATGGATATGGCCTCCCAAGTTAGTCATGAGGTCCTCAAACATAGGTGCATGTTGAAGTCAGTGTAGTGTCGCTCTAAACATGATGTTTGAGTCTAACCAGAGGATCCATATGAGTTCATAGTACCCCTCTAGAACACTACGCTCCCAACATACAGGCCTGCTCGTTGTACCTAAAGTCTCTAAAAGTAGTATGGGAGGTAGAGCCTTCAGTTATCAGGCACCTCTCCTTTGGAATCATCTCCCAGTCAGGGTATGGGAGGCAGACACCCTCTCTACTTTTAAGAGTAGGGTTCAAACTTTCCTTATTGATAAAGCTTCTAGTTAGAGCTGGATCAGGCTTGGACCAGGTCTTATTTATGCTGCTATAGGCTTACACTGACACACTGGAATCCCCTCTCTCTTACTTTAACTCTTCCTGTCCCATTAAAGTTACTAACCATAGACCTTTCTGGAGTCCTTGAGCTCCCTTGTCCCGTAGGTTTGCTCTGGCCTGCTGCCGTGGACGTGCCAGACTCCAGCTGCTACAACTAATACTATCCGCCTCCCCACTATCATCTCTCTCTCTCTTCATCTCCCTCTATCCCTCTCTCCAACACGGTCTCAGCAGATGTGTGTCTAACATGAGTCTGGTCCTGCTGGAGGTTTCTGCCTGTTAAAGGAAGTTTGTCCTTGCTGGGGGGAACTGACACACTAGGATCCTGTCTTTCTCTCTCTCTTCTCTCTCTGCCTGTCTCTTACTTTAACTCTTCCTGTCCCATTAAAGTTACTAACCACAGACCTTTCTGGAGTCCCTGAGCTCCCTTGTCCCGTAGGTTTACTGTGGACGTGCTAGACTCCAGCTGGTACAACTACTACTATCCATCTCATCACTATCATCTCTCTCTCTCTTCCTCTCCCTCTATCCCTCTCTCCAACACGGTCTCAGCAGATGTGTGTCTAACATGAGTCTGGTCCTGCTGGAGGTTTCTGCCTGTTAAAGGAAGTTTGTCCTTGCCACTGTAACTTGCTAAATGCTGCAAAGTGCTCTGCTCATGGTGGATTAAGATGAGATCAGACTGAGTCCTGTCTGTAAGATGGGACTGGATCTTATCCTGTCTTGATGTTGGGTCTTTGTTAATAATAGAACATATAGTATGGTCTAGACCTGCAGTTCCTTCAGTGTCCACTTGAGGGTCGGTCCAAAAAGGAAAACATTAAAACGAGAGTTTTGCAGTGAAAGCAACAAGCGGAGAAGCCTGAAGCAGGAGAACATATAAAAAAGCCACACATGGACATGCAGCCTCCAGAGCCTTCAGCATCTCCACAGTAACAGCTCTGCCTCACTGCCAGGACTGTGAGAGTGGAGACGTCCCATTGTTTTATGGAGCTTAACCTCAGCACAGAGCCAAGCAGACTGAACACTGATAAAAAAACAACGAGACCCCTCGCAGCAACAAGGGTCCTGTAACTCCTCCCGCTCTGCTTAAACTGCATTTTTCTCTGAACAAGACGTGGAGTGTGGTCGCGTACAACGCTGAGAGTGTTGGAAAATATGCAGGAGGAATCTTTGGAAGTTGGAATACAGAGCTTTTTCAGATTATCTTTTATGTTATGAGTAAATTTAAGGCAGCAGAGCCTGATAAAAATAATCAAAACCAGAGGAGAAATTGAAGTTTCACAACTCACTGACATCTTATCGTATGTTGTGCTTTCCTTTTCCTTACTTTGTCCTGGCGACATTGAGTTTTAATTTTCCAAACTCTTTCAAAGGCAAGGATTCTCTTCAGGCATGAATACTCTCATTATTCCAGTCAAATCTGTACATATGGAGTCTGTTAATTTAAGTTCGTAATCTACAGAAAATCGCCCTGTGATAGGTTGGCGACCTGTCCAGGGTGTACCCTGCCTTCCGCCCGAAGCCAGCTGGGATAGGCTCCAGCCCCCCGTGACCCCTAACGGGATAAGCGGTCAAGATAATGGATGGATGGATGGATGGATCTACAGAAAATCACACGTCCATCTGCTGCATGTGAGTCTCAGTTATAGAGGCTATACTCTGGCTTACTTCATTAAAAGAAACACTAAAAGGGAAAACTGAATTTCAGGACATCAGGAAGTTTGGAAAACTAGACACTTGGCTTTTAACCCTCTTGTTACCCTCAAATATTACTGAGCTGTGCATTCTTCTATATGTCAGCTCCACCCCTATGTTGTGTGAATCATCAATGTCTTCACAGGACAATATTTCCCACCCCACAGTACAGCAAATATCAATGTACTCATGGGAAAGACCCCCCCCCCCTGCACCCCATGTTGTTTGACCTATCAAAAGTTCTCACCAGACGACAGGTATGGTGATGTCAGGTTAGGACCCTAAAGCAGAGGGAGGTTTTTCTAGATAATGAAATTGCATGTTAAAGGGACCTCAGTATCACGCAAAAACAATCAAAAACAAATTTGTGAAAAGTAGATATTTTTTATGTTTTAAACAGATAAAACAGCCAGGGGTCAAATTGACCCCAAGGAACATGGATGTGTATAAAATGTGTGGAGGAAATTAGAACACATCATCATATTAATTGTTCTGTTTACCCAGTTGTCCCCTTTGAATTAGGAAAAGTCATGAAATATGAAGCAAAGAAAATATATTAAGCATATTTTTAGAGACATTAAACGTTGAATGGGGTCAGCTTGACCCTAAGGATAACAGGAGGGTTAAGCAGGCTGTTTACGGTGAAGTTTTTGATCTAGAGCAGATTTTTATTCACAAATGTTACATTTTTAACAACATTATTTTAAATCAGGCACAGAAAATGCTAATTTGCATGCATTCCCAGTCCCTACATTCCTGTTGTGGGAAATTTTTGCAGTTTCTAACCTGAAATTCTAACCCCACAGCCGTGGAATGACCTGCCTGAGGAAATTGAGGTGGCTGATTCTGTACTATCGTTCAGGTCATTTCTCAAAACGTACTTTAATCAGAGAGAATTACCTGATTTCATTTGATCAAAAGTGTCTTAAACAGGGACCTGTCTTTATTTGTATTTTATTTTTATGTTCTCTTTTTATTGCATTAATTGTATGGTCTTTTTAAATGTTTGTACATTTTGCATCTTTCCTTTGATGCTATTATTTTTATTATTATCATTATTATTATTATTATTATTATTATTATTATTATTATTATTTTATTTTTATTTTTATTTTTATTTTTAATTTAAACTAATTTTTTTATTATTATTTTGCTTAATTTTTTTATTATATTGGGAGTGTTTTTGTCTTGCATGTTTGCAGTCTGAGTGGTCTTCAAAAATTAGCTGCAGACTTTTGGTGCACGCAGGTTGTACAAGCAAAATAAGGCAGAATCCACCCCACTGTCATGCCATCCTGACTCCCATCAGCTTTAATCTGACTGCAATTTATTTCTCTTTACACGCAGATAACTGTTTATGATGAGAAATACATTGTTGTCAAATTAAAGTCAGGAGGTCATGACAGTAGGTTACTCTCTGCCTGCTTTTGCTCTCCGTACACCTGTGTGCAACAAAGTCAGAATCAGAATCAGAATCAGCTTTATTCGCCAAGTATGCTTGAACACACAAGGAATTTGACTTTAGTAAACTGTGCTCTCTTTGTACAAGGCATAAGAATAAGACCTACAATAAAAAATTAAATAAAAATATAATAACAATAACATCAGCTATAAATACAAAGAAACAACAAATAGGCTTGACTAATATGTACAGGCTAAAATAATATGATAAAGTGCAGTGGTGAGTTGCAGAGGTAGTTTTTACATTATAAAAATAGAAGTTAAATAATACAACATCTCTGCTTGGAGAATTGTTGCATTGTATATCTACATGTATATTTACAGAGAGTGTTTCTCTGACAGTCTACTGCTAAACACAAAAAACCTTCCTATACTAAATTCCAAACCCAATTTCAGGTTATAAACTGCAAAAAAAAAATCCCATATCAGAGTTTGTGGGACTGGGAATGCACGCAAATTAACATTTTTGTGCTTAATTTTGAATAACTTTGTTAAATTTGCACCACACTCGGATGAAAACCTGAAAAGATGTTGCCAAACGATGATGAACCAGTTTGAAAGTCTTATAACACAGCTTATTTTTTGCAATACAAGAGGCACGTGAGGGAAATGGGGAAAGGTATTGATTGTTTCATCAGCTGGTATTGACCCTGTTTCTTGTTCTCCACGGACAAAGACACATAATCCCTTTAGTTGTATTTCTGCCTCTTCTGATTGCGGCGTGGATCAAACCGGTTTAGCCGAAACAACATATCAGTTAAAGCGAGTTAAACGTTTGCTATACGCCACGACATCTTCGTCCGAGAGGTTTCCCATTATCCCATTAAGAGCATGTTTTTCACCCAAGTTAATGGAAACACAAGCAATTGAAGTTTCTCAGGATAAAAGCTTCAGCTGACTCAGAGCAGTGACACATGTTAATCCAAAGGTCAATCCACTTTGAGAGAACGGCAGGAAAAAGAAACAGAAAAGTATGTCAGACGGAGGGATGTTATTAATACGGCTGCAAGTGTTTTCTCTTAATGATGTTTGAGTGGATTCAGCAGGTTTCTGAATGTACAAACAGTTTAGGAACAAAGTGGATATTTTGTACACTTCACTTTGTTACTTGAGGTTCTTTTGAGCCATGCAGTTAAGCAAAGAAAGGACATGCACGTGTATCCTAAATGTTTAAAAAGGAGAGAAAGCAAATATCTTAATCCTGCAAACTGTGAGTTTTAAACACACAAGCTCTTCTTTGGTCTCTAATCCAGCATCCTTCATGCTGTTTGAAGATTTTCCTCACAGGCAGACATTGCACTTGAGTTGTTTTACCTCCAATTTGCATCTGAAGTTAATTCAACACACAGTCCCTGCTGATTGATGAGGCCTTTGATGAGACTAAATCCTTTTATTTTGGAGAGCGCTCGAGAAACAGAGGGCATTTGCATCCAATCAAACAGAGCTGTGAGCATAAAATCCCCAAGCTTAGGTGTGTTTTGAATATCTAAATGAAGCAGGTTAAGTTTGTATACGTGCAAGGATTGACATTTAGATCGCTTAGCAGGAAATAACATGAAAAAGAAGACAAACATACTTCTTTTTTAGCTCCTCTGTGTGCAGAAATGCTGCTTTTCTCTATTTATGTTATTTTAAATTGCATTATAATTGTTTTTTGCAGCATTAGTCAGACAAATACAATATTGCACAGCATGACTTCTTAAATTGTGGGTTCTTTGTGGACATTTTCTGCATTTAGTGATGTTTTTTGTGCAAAAAGGACCCTCACAAAGGTGAAAATGATTATTAAATGAGGTAAAAGGCCACACACACAGATCTAAAACCATTACTTGAAAGTTATTTGAGAGATTGATAAGTTATACACTTCCTGTTGAGGTGTTTTTACTCAAACACAGGTAGAAAAGTCTGACATTGATGTTTAAAGTAGCTTTAAAGATTAAAAATCTGCATTTAAAGCACAGATCTTTGTAAGTGTGATTAAAATAAGGACAGCACACAGCACATTGATGCTGATTGAAGAACCACAGGTACTTTTCTGTAGCTGTGTGAAGTAAAGAATCACTTCCAGCCTCTCACCTGATTTCCCGGCCCCCGGGCTCCCCAGCAGGGCCAGCTTGATGTCGTTCATGCCTGCTCTCTGTCAGCTCCTCGGCTCTGTGTTGTATCTGGGATTTGGGTTAACGTCGGCTCACTGAGCGCTCCTTACAGTCCGGGTTGGATGGGAGTACAGGACGGCCCCCCTCTCCTCCTCTTCAAAGAGCTGGTTCACTTTTTAAAGCCGAAAGGGAGAGAGAGGAGAGGAGAGGGGGGGAGGAAACAAGCGCCCCCTTCTTCCCTCTATGTCTGTCTGTGTGCCAAACTCTCCTCCACGCTCTCACACCTCTCTTTTCTCTGTTTTCTCTCTCTCTCTTGTATCCAACAAAGCTCTCTCACCCTCTTTTACCCTCTCAATCCATCTGTTTTCCTTCTTTCTTTCCCCTCCAGCTCACATATATCTCTCTTTTCTGTCCCCCCCCCCCCCTCCTACAAAGAGGTTATTTAAAGGTCACGTCTGACTAAAGCTATTGTGCTGCTCAAACTCTGGCACTGTAACTGTACTCCGGCTGCCATCCACGGACATTAGTGTAATTCTTCATACTGTTATGATATGAAGGCTCATTCCCACCAGGGAGGAGAGATGAATTCATACAATTTTAGGAACGACAGATAAAAAACACACTCATGATAAGCAGGAATAACAAAAACAGACCTTTGAGGGGGTGAAGTCGCCACCTGAAGTTTGTCTTTATGAAGAAATATGGAGACTTGCTTTTTATGATTTCATTTATCAAACTGCAAAAATGTTTACAGAGTCTGCAGAGCTTTTCCTTAACAGTTCATTCACTTAACTTTTCTTATCTGGATTCAAATTAAGCAGCAGTACTGGACATTTGAAGTGATTGATGGTCTTAATAATGCTTCCAAAGTCCAGAAAATCATTAAACAAAGTTAAAGGTGACATATCAGGCTTTTTTCATCGATATATATTGGTCTAAGAGGTCCCCAAAACATGTCTTTAAAGTTTATGCTCAAAAAAACACTTTGAAATCAGATTTTGGTCTGCCTGAAAAACCCTCTTCTTCAGTCCTCCTCAGAATACTCTGTTTTCTCTCTGACCACGCCCCCTCAGGAAGTGGATGTGGCCTCGGCTCTCCAGCACGTTGATCTAATGTTTACATGTTGGCTGAATATATACGGCTGCTCAGAGATCACGTTACTTCAACCCTCTGAATCTGATCCAGAATCTGATCCTGACGGAGAGGCGCCTGTAGCAGGACCTTTCTGAACCATTGGTCACAGATTTAGTGTTTCTTGTTGTTTTATTTATCAGTATGTCGACGTGTGTCTTGGTACACAGCTACTAACATGTAGCTATGTGGCTATGCTAACTAGCGGTAGCACTTATCCATGATAAATAAAAATCATCCACTAGATCTTCAAATCTGCAGACGTGGGGAGTAAAACCGACCTCTGCCAGAAAGGCAGCAGGACCTTTTATGAAGGATTGGTCACAGATTCTGTGTTTCTTGTTGTTTTATTTGTCAGTATGTTGACATGTGTCTTGCTACACAGCTACAGCTACGACATGTAGCTATGTAGCTATGCTAACTAGCGCTAGCACTTTTCCATGATGAATAAAAATCATCCACTAGATCTTCAAATCTGCAGACGTGGGGAGTAAAACCGACCTTTGTGTTTATTAAGACAGCCTACAACTAGCATGCCTCCCTCCTAAGCTCCTTGTTAGCACACATTTGTGCAGGTAATGAAAAACGGAGGAGGGGTTCAGTATTATTTTATACAGTCTATGGGCTGAACAAGCTCCGAGCTCTGACTCCGTGACAGACCGGATATTGTTGTTACGTAACAAAAACACGGAAGTCTGAAACGGCTCGTTTCACACACATTTACAGAAAGGTGGAGAAATCAGAACAGGGGCAGAATGGATTTTTTTCATTCTCGAGGGGTTTGTCGACAGGGACACATATTTCAGGTAGAGAACCATTAAGAAGTCAATTTTGCATGATATGTCACCTTTAACTTAAAACAGTCAAAAATTGTAAAATACAACTCAGAGGAACCAACTTTCTTGCCTCTTAGAAAATCCAAAGTCACAACTCACAAGTTTTGCCCAAATATGGACATGGCTGACTTGATTGAGAGGCGGGCACCCTGTAGCTGTTAGCGAAAAGGCTAAAGGCCCGCCTCTTTTCCTCACACTAGCTTGGATGAAGTTTGGTTGAGTTCAGCATTTCCAATATGGCTGCCACCAACGATTGGCTTCACAACGGCACTTCAGAAACAGACCGCATGATGAACGAAAATGTTTTTATATTATTTTTTCGGCAGCTGTATGCTTCTATAAAATGTGGCTTTGCATTCAGTTACAATGAAGAAGTTCACTAACTCAGTAAGTGTTAAAGGTGACAGATCATGCAAAATGGACTTTTTAATGGTTCTCTACCTGAAATATGTGTCCCTGTCTACAAACCCCCCGAGAATGAAAAAAATCCATTCTGCCCCTGTTCTGATTTCTCCACCTTTCTGTAAATGTGTGTGAAACGAGCCGTTTCAGACTTCCGTGTTTTTGTTACGTAACAACAATATCCGGTCTGTCACGGAGTCAGAGCTCAGAGCTTGTTCAGCCCATAGACTGTATAAAATAATACTGAATCCCCTCCTCCGTTTTTCATTACCTGCACACATGTGTGCTAACAAGGAGCTTAGGAGGGAGGCATGCTAGTTGTAGGCTGTCTTAATAAACACAAAGGTCGGTTTTACTCCCCACGTCTGCAGATTTGAAGATCTAGTGGATGATTTTTATTTACAATGGATAAGTGCTAGCGCTAGTTAGCATAGCTACATGGCTACAAGTCGTAGCTGTAGCTGTGTACCAAGACACACGTCGACATACTGACAAATAAAACAACAAGAAACACAGAATCTGTGACCAATCCTTCAGAAAGGTCCTGCTGCAGGCGCCTCTCCGTCAGGATCAGATTCTGGATCAGATTCAGAGGGTTGAAGTAACGTGATCTCTGAGCAGCCGTGTATATTCAGCCAACATGTAAACATTAGATCAACGTGCTGGAGAGCCGAGGCACATCCACTTCCTGAGGGGGCGTGGTCAGAGAGAAAACAGAGTGTTCTGAGGAGGACTGAAGAAGAGGGCTTTTCAGGCAGACCAAAATCTGATTTCAAAGTGTTTTTTTGAGCATAAACTTTAAAGACATGTTTTGGGGACCTCTTAGGCCAATATATATTGATGAAAAAAGCGTGGTATGTCACCTTTAAAACACAAGTTTGCATGTTTTCCTTCCAGGTTTTCCATCTGGTTTTTCGTTTCCTTTTATTCAAAGTTTGACAGATATAGGATTTCATGTAATGCAGCACTATGCGTTCAGTTAGAGCGAGGGGAACCTGCTTATTTATATCCCCAGGTGGTGCAGTTATCGTTGACCTCGCTTTGATAAGATCTGGCAACTTCATGCTGAGTCCATCATTAATAACGTTCGGACTTAGGAAAGTCGTTTTATTGAAAATGTTCGATGTGTTTTTATTACAGGAAGGCGGTGATATGATCAGGAAAAAATTTTCATTACTTTGGTTGCGTACTCTTTCAAGCGTGCAATCACAGCTCAACAGACTGAAGTAATGTAATAAAATTGAGGCTTTGAGTGGGAGAAGTAATAACACGAGAGGGTCATAAATAAAAACACTGATTAGAGCATCAGTCAGACTCCAGACATCAAACTAAATCAATTCAGACGATCAATCCGTCTCCTTCAGCTTCGGTCGCCACACAAAATGTGGCACACACTGCAGATAAATCATCCCCCAGTAGTTTGATATCACACACACCAACGTCGGCCAACAGAATGAATTTTCTTTAGACTAAAACCACATTTTCGTCCCCCCCTGACCCTCTCGCATGCTCATTCTGGGCAACGGCGGGCCCACGTCCAAACAGGCTTCATTTGATCTCATATCTGTGTGCGTGCAAAGTCAACGACCCTCTTCCAAAAAGAAAGTCTTAAATTTTTACCCTCGCCTTTATGGAGGGCTGTCAGGACTTGGCCGGACTCATGTTGGTGTTAACTGCACTTCACAAAAGGCTGTTGTAAGCCCTCACTTTGGGTTGTTTTAGTGTATTTACATACTTTCTTAATGATTATTATAGTTGGACTGAACACTCCAAAAATGTGGATGTCATTGTTGAATCTCTATAAACATAACATATATAAACACGGCTTCTACATCATTTTATAAACACAGTATTTCACTCCATATGTTCGTCTGTGCATCGAGTAAGCTGTCAATCATTACGGGGTCAAAAACTCTCGTTAAACCGCCTCTCTGTGAGAAAGGCGCCGCATCTTTTTTTAAGGATCATGGAGCTTTTAAATATCTCCAACAAAAAAGAGTAAAACCAAAACAGGCTGACCACTTTTTATTCATGCCATGCTAAGAGAGCAGGAGTAATGAGCTTTTAGGATGTTTACCAAATGACTTTCTTTCCATTTAGTGATGTTTAAAATATCATTTACTCAGCGATTCAGCTCGCATGAGGCAAAGTAAGTGGTAACAGATAGCTTTACGTAGATGGAGTTCAGGCGAGGACTGAAATCATGAGAGCATCACATAAAATTCTTTGCCTCACTTATCATAATGATGGATAATTTGAAGAAAAGAAAGAGATTGTTTTGCATATTCAGGTCATGCTGCCTACCCCCAAATGCACCAGTTACAAAAAAAAAGCTTCTAGGATTTACAGCAAGAGAAGGGAACTTGATGAAATGCTCTCTAGAACATCTCACCAGTGTAAAAAACAGGATGAAGTGGCCCCTAAGGTTTACGTCTATGGAAGAAAACGTGATCAAGAGTCCCAAAGGATCCATTGCACAGACAGAAAGGATAGGAAGAAGACACTGACAGAAGCTCTGAGAGGAAAAATACAAAAATCAGGAACACTTTAAAAAACAAGAAAGAGAAGGCATCCAGAGGAGGAAAGGTGCCATCTCAGTGGAGAAAACTGCCCTCTCTACAGCTCCTTTTAATTAATGAAAATGCAACAAGCATGTTCTTTAATGTGCCTCTAGTGTGGGGAAAACATGAGAAACCCCTTCAGTGTATTTTAAGTTGAAAGCTGGGATTAAATATCTTCTAGGGTTGCCCTATGAATTGAACAAATTAGTGGAGAAAACATGATGAAGGTTCGGGTCAGTTGCTGCTCCAGTAAAGAAAATGTGATGCCCTCTTTAGTGTCTTTCCAGTGTTGAAAATGAAGTATCCTATAGTGTGTCTCTGCCGTGTATTAAACATGATAAGTGCTATCTTGTGTACCCTTTAGTGGAGAAAACATGATAAAGCTTCCTGTACTGTGCCCTTTAAATTGAGGAACTGTTCAAAAATGCCCTTTATGTTCCCCCGATAAATGGTTGCCATCTCACCAACAAGCTTATCAGCTCCACAACAAGTTGCCATTCCAGTGGAGAAAATTTAATAAAGTGCCTATTCCAGTGGAGAAAGCTGAATAAATGGCCCCTTTGTTGCACCCTGTATGTGAAAAAATCTGGATAAAATGTAATCTCTAGTGGGGAAATGAAAGGAAGTAACATCTGCTACTGCCTTCTGTGGTGCCAGTCTAGTGGAGAAAATGTAAAGTGCACTCTGGGATGCCCCTTCATTTGAGAAATTGAAGCAGTATGCCCCAAACAAGCTTTGCAGCAAAATATATTTTATTCAAGTTTCCTCTACAGTGCACATGCAGAGGAGAAAATGTGCTTAAACGCCCTCCAGGACGACCATTTAGTGGAGAAAATGTAAAGTAGTACCTTCTCAGCTAACTCAGATTGTTCCTCACTTGGAGGAAATGTGATAAAGTATCCACCAGGGTACCTTTGCAGCAGAATGAATGTGATGAAGGGAAAATCTAGACTAGCATTTAAAATCCTTCTTCTGACCTACAAACCTCCTAAAGGTCAGACATCTTCGTATTTTAAAGAGCTCATAGTGACCTATAACCCCTCTAGATCACTACGCTCCCAACATGCAGGCCTGCCCGTCGTACCTAAAGTCTCTAAAAGTAGTATGGGAGGTAGAACCTTCAGTTATCAGGCCCCTCTCCTTTGGAATCATCTACCAGTCAGGGTCCGGGAGGCAGACACCCTCTCTGCTTTTAAGAGTAGGCTTCAAACTTTCCTTTTTTTTAATAAAGCTTATAGTTAGAGCTGGATCAGGCTTGGACCAGGTCTTAGTTATGCTGCTATAGGCTTAGACTGACACACTGGGATCCCCTCTCACTTACTTTAACTCTTCCTGTCCCATTAAAGTTACTAACCATCAACCTTTCTGGAGTCCCTGAGCTCCCTTGTCCCGTAGGTTCCTCTGCGGACAGACTCCAGCTGCTACAACTACTACTATCCGTCTCCCCACTATCATCTCTCTCTCTCTTCATCTCCCTCTATCCCTCTCTCCAACACGGTCTCAGCAGATGTGAGTCTAACATGAGTCTGGTCCTGCTGGAGGTTTCTGCCTGTTAAAGGAAGTTTGTCCTTGCCACTGTAACTTGCTAAATGCTGCAAAGTGCTCTGCTCATGGTGGATTAAGATGAGATCAGACTGAGTCCTGTCTGTAAGATGGGACTGATGGGACCTGTCTTGATGTTGGGTCTTTGTTAATAATAGAACATAGAGTATGGTCTAGATCTGCTCTGTTTGGAAAGAGTCTTGAGTTAACATTTGTTGTGATTTGGCGCTATGTAGATAAAGATTGATTGATTGAAGTGACTTATTGAGTTGCGTTACCTTTACACTTTCCTACCAGTGAAGAAAATGTGACAAAGAGTCCAATATTCCTTCAAGTGGACAGTAAAAAAAGTTGTTCTTAATCTCAAAGCAGTCATGTAAGAATTGTAATCAGCCTTGAATGTTGAAACACTTGATCTTCATGACCTCAATCAGCTGCATGCATTTGTTTCAGAAAAGCACAACATGTTTAATAAAATCACTTTTCCTTTCGTGGTTCTCATTGTCAAAACATCCTGTTGTAATCAGGAAGAAATAAATTCCTGTGTTTGGCTTCTAAGGTGAGGACACGTCGGACAGCCTAGCCATCCATGGAAGCTTTTAATCAGCCAGAGAGGGAAAAACTGTTTCTCCTGAGAGGATCAACACGTGGCTGCAGAGAGGCTTTCACATGAGCAACGTCGTCATGTGCCCACAAAACCACACACACCAAGAAACACATTACTCTCACCAGCTGCATACCATCACACACACACATACGCACGCACACACACACAGTAAACCTCAACAATCAACATCAAAAGGCACTGCAACACATCAGCAGCATCTTTACATAACGTCTGTGCACCAGGAATCTGTCTGGGAAGTCTCTGTTTATTGTTTTTATTGAGATTATCTGTAATGTATGACATGGGAAGAAATTATGTTGAATACTCTGATCATGGCTGTTGGCCAAACAGGAGATTGCCATGGTCGAAGTTAATGGTTGCTGTGTCTGGATGTCATTTTTAATCTGGTGGGCAGCCTGACACGTCTCTCAGAGCTCCAAAATCAAGAAGTCATCAGCAGTTGTTGTTTACCAGCTTGTTCTGATTCCCATGTCCTTGAATAACACGGCGCCTCAGGTCTCATATGGCGGTTCAAAAACCCAAAGACAGGCTTAATAAAGTGTAAATCATTTAAAGCTTAGATTCAACTGAAAAATAGTACAAAGAAAACCTTTAAAAAGATGAAACTGAAACATTTTATTGCTTTTTTAAATAAATGCCAACTTTAAAGTTGATGCCAGCAACACGTTTCAAAAGTGTTGCATCCCTTCTTGTTTCAACAACACTATAAACCATTGAGAACCGAGGAGACCAGTATCTGGAGTTTGAAGTGAAACGTTGTCCTATTCTTCCCTGATAGAGGATTCCAGCTGCTCAACAGTTCAGGGTCTTCTTTGTTGGGTTTTTCATTTCATGATGCTCAAAATGTTTTCAGGACAGCAGGGAGGCCAGTTTAGCACCTGGACTCCTCTACTAGGGAGCCATACTGTTGTGCTCCAAAACCTGTATACATAGTTCAGCATTAAAACTAGGGTTGGTAGTCTCGAAAAACCAGCGTGAATTTGAATGTAGCATTTCCTCATGACTCCGTCTAACCCCTCCCCTCCTCCCTCGGAGCTCCTCCAAAACGACGCCCCCCCCGCTCACATGCACGAGTGCCGCTGATTCTCGACCATATGATCGTGACTGATTAAAAACCGGTCCTCACCAAAACGTTCTCATAGTGAAAGTTAAAAACACAAACAAACATGGCTGCTGTTAGTACTCACAACTATCATGCTAGCATTATCCAGTTGTACCGGTGACACGATATCAGGAGAAAAGTTATAACACATATATAATACTGTAACAGCTCTACTGTTTGTTAAACGTGTTCAGTGTAGATGTTCTTAATTCCTACAGTGTTGACAGTCAGTGAAGGCATCAGGAGAGGTGTAGAGTGTGCAAGCGGGAGAGAGGAGAGACAAGAGGAGAAGTTCTTCATTCATTCAAACATTGATTGTTGTTTTGTTGGTTGGCGTGATCACGGCCGACAGTGACCGGTTATTAAAGATCAACGTGTTCACGAATCTGCTCGTCATCACTACAGCGTCCGGACGGACGCTACAATAAATATATATTTTCTGTAGGACTTACTGAACGTCATTAATTATTCTGCTTGTTGGTGAGAGCTTTTTAGACTCTGATCTGGACTACAGTCCTGAGCAAAGCACCTCATCAGGTCAGAGGGGACAGGCCCGAGGACGAGCGAGAGGGGCAGTAAATAGAGTCAGGGGAAGTAGAGGCAGGAGACGGGGACTCGGAGGAGTGAACGCCGGGGAAATGTACGCGCAGGAGGAGGGCAGAACGGCTGGACGGGATTTGATTGGTTTAAAATTTGGGGAGCCAAAAAACGCTGATTGGTTGTTGTTTTCCCAGGTTTACTCCGGCTGTAGATAACAGTTTTTTTCACTCTTTTTTAGGAACACATTATGTATTGATTACCATCAGGACATAAAGATCATTTTAACCAGTATAACAAAAAGTGTATCTAAATCTGATTACCAACCCCAGCTTTAATGGAGTCATCCCAGATGTGTAAGCTACCCACGCCATGGCCACTTATGCATCCCCGTACCATCATAGATGCTGCATTTTGAAATGTGCACTAACTCATCAGGTGGGCCTACACCTCTTTAGAGCAGAGGGCGTCCATGATTTACAAAATGAATGGCTAGTTTGACTCATCAGAGAAGTCACTGTTTCAGAATCGTGTTCATATGTAGCTCTAGGGAGAGTTCAGACAGGAAGACTATAAAAGCAACTTTCTGCTGTCTTTTTAAATGTGTCTCTCTCCAGCTAGTTCCTTCTTGCATTGATGGTGCGCACCCCTCCACCTCCCCATCTCCACCTGGTCTCTGCAAAGTCTTCAATTCCTAGAATTTATCAACCACCACCACCAGAGTCTGGACTTTAAGGGGATTTCCTCTGCTGCCAAATTCACACATCCTATGCTCACAAAATTATCCCCATAGAGTCCTTACGCCAAAGATTTCTGTCAAGTTTCATTATTCACTAAGTTGTAATAAATAACATTTAATCTTCAAACTGTGTCTCTCCTGATTGAAATATGGTTTCCTCTTTTCATGGTTCAGTTCTAACCTGCATTGAAGGATGCAGTGATGAACTGTGAGACAATTGTTTTTTAAATGTGTTTTTAGATGCGGTGAGTTCCACTACAGAGTCATGTCTGTTTTTAAAGCAGTGCTCTCTCAGGGCCCCAAAGATCACATCCATCCAGTCCTTGTTTTGGTCCTTGTCCCTCTGGTCCCTTTTGTACAGAGATGTCTCCAGATTCTCTGAATCTTTTACTGACATTAGACGATGAAATCCCCTCATTCTTTGTAATGCCTCCTCCTGTCTTTCTGTCTGAGAGACTCAGCCTCTCTGGAGTGTCCTTGTTATACCCGGTCATGTGACTAACCTGTTGATCATTAATCTCATTAGTGTAGAGATGTTCCTCTTGTCATGTTTTGGTCTGTTTTCTTTTAGTGATGTTTGGTTATCCTTGTTCAGGGTTATTTAGTTTCTGGTGCCTTTTGTTTCATGCCTTGGCGTTAGTTTTCCTGGTGTTATATTTCATTTTTCTCCTTCCTTTGTGTCCACCCTCATGTCTATGTATAGTCTATAGTGTTTTATTTTGTAGCTCTTGCCCCCTGTGTATCTAATTTAGTCTTACTTCCTGTCCTCGTGTTTCGTCTTCCTGTGTTCCCAGTGTTCTTGTTTGTTACATGGATGTCTATTAAGTAAGTTTTGTTTTATCTCCTTTTTATTAAACCTTTCTTTTAGTCTGCATTTTGGATCCTCTTCTTTTGTTTGCCTTGTTTTTTCCCCTTTTGGCCACATTCACAGAATCCGCGAGGATCGTTTTGCCTCACACAGACATAAAAGCTGGTGCAACCTGCAACATTTAAGATTGTACATTAAAAACTCATATTCATCCTCCTCTGTCTTTTGCCACATTGTTCACTGCATATCCCTTAAAACAGGGGTGTCAAACATGCGGCCCGCGGGCCAAAACCGGCCCGCCAGAGGTTCCAATCCGGCCCGCGGAATGACTTCGCAAGGTGAAAAAACTACAGAGAAGACATTAACAGCTATTTTTCAATAACAGTAATTACTATTTCAAATTTGTCCTCTGGGGTTTGCATAAAATCATTGCGCTGCGGGGGTCCATAATAGTCATCTTTACCTTCTTCATTATTATAATCTCTCTGTTCTTTTGCAGTAAACATTACTTATTTTACTAAAAACATCCAAGGGAGCCGACGGGAGAACCAGGGGCTGGTGTCGGCCTGGGAGCCGACGGGAGAACCTGGAGACGGAGACGGCAGGACCTCTGAGTGAGGAAGGGACTCAAACAAAAATCTGACCCCCAAAACAAAAAAGGTCTGCTGGGTCTGTTACTGGTTGGATCATTCTGTCATGGCGTGGAGAAACAAGGGAGGAGGACCCAAGATGCAGACTTAAAAAATAAAATAGTTTTAATAACCAATAAGGTACCGACGAAACTTACTAAAAACATCCAAGAATAAACCCAAATAAAACATAGGGATCACAAGAAAAGAAAGACAGAGAGAACACACTGAAGATACACACACTCAACAGAAGAGAGACGTCCACACTACAAACAAACACACAAGGACAGAAAGTAACTTAACTGGAAACACAGGGATCAGAACTACAAAAAAGAGAACACAAGACAAGAGTAAGAAACACAAGAAAGTACAAAAAGAGACATGGATCATAAAACACACAAGAGACACAAAGGATAACTAACACAGAATAAACAAGGAGAAACCAAGGAATGAAAAACAAGGAAAAACCTGAACTAAACTTTGACTTATGTCATAAAGTTTTCTAAAAACACCTCACACATGTAGAGATTATGTTCTTGTTCTTGTTCTTGTCCTTCTTCGTCTCTTTCTCCCAAATGTGGTCTTTACAGAAGACATTTAACTGATGTATTAATGCGTATCACTGATGATGTGTTGGTGGTCTTTGCTCTATTTTGAGTTTTCTACCTTAAAAGCATCCAACCCTCTCTGTTTGCTTATCTCAAGATTAATATGAAAATTTATGAGCAACATTAGCGACTTTCAAAGTGATCTCTCCCACAGCTTCTACAATGAGACGCTGTCAAAAATAAGGTTAAATATGTCTCACTGAGCCAAACTCCTTACCTATTACCGAGATAAGCTCCGGTCATAAAATTGAAAGGTGGATTAAACATATTTTTGCGGCTTTCCTCTCAACACTGTCCAGAGAAAACTTCATACTCTTATCCTAATCCAAGCTGATGATAAATCCAGAGAAAGTACATAAATGTCATAACGTATTAGACTTTGAGTCGGACATTGTCTAAACAACACAAAGAGTACCAGAGTGCATTCTCAAGATGAATTATGTGCAACATTATCATCTTTTTGTGTGATATCCAACAGCTTTTAAAAAGATATACAGTCAAACTATGCTGATATATGTGTTTAATAAAACCAAACTTCTTACCTGTTCCCAAGATAAGATTCGGTCATAAAACTCAAAGGTAGGATGTGTGTTCTTCCAACTCTGCTCTCGACACCGTCCAGAGAAAACATCATACGCTTAATCCACTTCCAGACACGATTAATCAAGAAAATAGAGCTTTAATGCAACAAACTTACCGTGACTCTGAGAGTGGAATGAGTCAGCACTCACCCTGAAGTGTCTCTGTTTAGAGCTCTGAAAGTTTGACAGTGAGAAGTAAGTTATCAAGCTAATCAAGATACTTTTCTTTACCTTAATATTTCATGGCTGTTACTGGAGCAGGATTATCAAACAGACGTACGCTTTCTGTTGAAGTTTCAGATGGAGAAACTCTACAACCAGGGCTTTGCTAGCTAAAAGAGCTAACAGGGTTAAACATTTATGTTGGTGTGTGAATGCATCACTGCTCTTTGAGGACTTAAGAGTTAAACCGTGTGCATATTTACGTTATTCGGACATTTATTGGGACACCGGAGCTCACATCCTGACACCGGGGCTGTGACGGGTAACGTTAAACCAGTACATCTGCTCACCTTCTGTAAGCTAACTACACAGTTTAGCTGTTGAAACGTCAGCTAATGAATTGACGTAGCTACAAACTGCAACAGTCAGAATGTAGTTGATAAAACACTACTGCAGTACCAGGCAGTACCATAAGGGGGTGCTACCTTTCTGTGTTGGTTTCATATTACAAACAAGTTGCCTCTCTCCGAGACCGCAGTTGTTGTTATGTTCCGACCAAGAGGCAACCTCTGGTCTCAAAATATGAAGCCAATGCGGAAGTGTTAAAAACTGCAGTTCATCAAGCGTCCACTTGAGGCTGTCTGTAGAAACATCGGAAACCACATACACACACATTCAAAGAAGACGATCTTTACAGCAGAAATAAACATGTTTACAGCCTGGTTCAAAACAATATTTTAATCTGAGTAGCTAATTTCTCTACCAACACACACTGCACTGTACGAGTTTCTTATTACTCTGTATTTTTTAAGATATTAAACTTAAGAGTTATGCCCAAATAAGGGCATGACCGACTAGATTGACAGGTGGGCACACAGCTGTTGGCGTAAAGGCTAAGGTCTGCCTCTTTACCTCACACTTGCTCAGACGTAGTTTTGTTGTGTTCCGCATTTCCAATATGGCGCCCGCCAACAAACAGCTCTTCAGGAACAGATGGGTGACGTCACGGATGCTACGTCCATTATTTATAATACAGTCTATGGTAGTGATGAGTTGGTGTAAGCTGTGCTTATCTTTTATTTGTCATGTAGGATTTATGAAAATAGCACAGTGGAGACCTGCTAAGACCGCTAGCTCTCTCCAAAAGCAACACATCACCTCATCACCCTGCATCCTGATAAAAGTAGTCTTAAAAAGAAGATCTGTATTGATTTATGTGCTTCCACAACAAATGCACGCTTTGGAGAAACACATTTTTATGACAGTGGGTGAAGGTGCTCATGGGAAATACAGTCTTCATCCCAGAAAAAACACTACCGATTTTGTCCAGAGGGGTCGCCAGAATCAACATAACATGAGAACTCCTCACACGAACATTATCAAGCTCCACACTTAAAATAATGTGCACTGTGATGTAGTTTTAATCTGATAATCCAACTTTTTTTAACTTAAAACAGTCAAAAATTGTAAAATACAACTCAAAGAAACCAACTTTCTTGCCTCTTAAAAATCCAAAGTTGGAATAAATGGTTTTCACACCCACCAGAGAAAACTTTACACACTATCCTGATCTAAACTAGTGATAAACAGATACAAGGTGCTTTAATGTGATAAAATAGTGCCTACAAATCTTTACAGGTGTTTTTTACAGGAGGTTTACATCTTAAACAAACAAAGAAAGACAAATGAAAAGCCTCAGGTGTGTAACCATGTCTCATATATGCTCTTGAGTTTGTTTAAACATTACTCGCGGGTCTTATCTCAAAGACATCCGCTGCAGCCGAAGGAGTGTCTGCCTCTCCCTCCTCTTCCCCTCTGCATTACCCATTCACCTGATTTCAGTCTTTTGAAGTCCTTAAATGAAACATCTGCACATTACAGTCAGAGGAAGAGGAAAAGCAGACATGTGTCTGAGGTTTACTGGCCTGAAAAAAGTGGGTTTAAAAGACACAAGAGGGGAATAAACTTCCCTTTGAAAACGTCTCACGGTCAATTTCCTCCATTTTATCTGAGCATGATCCGGAGGGCTGCTGGCCCCCGAGAGCTCAATCTCATGTTTCTCTGCATTTCATTCAATAAAATTTTACATCCTAGTGGACGAGCACACAGATAAAAAAGCAGCGTAGTGTCTTAAAGCCAGCGCAGAGAGAGTTTTATCAGCGGCTGCAACAGATTGTCTCCATTTGAAACATTTTTATAAGGTCCAGGATTAATATCAGTTGTGCTTCAGCCGTCCGGAGAGATTATATTTCATAGAAAAGCATTTTGGCAAAAGAGTGCGAGCGCTCTCTGGCTCAAGTGGTCGCGCTATCAGAGGGCAGTCACTTTGTACTTCGTCCTGTTTGACAAATTACTCGGAGGTGGAAGAACACAAAGTCCTGGAATACTTCAAATAAAAAACAGGTTTAAGATCTGCAAATTAGAAAGCAACAGCAACAACACACAGACCACAGAGTCCAGGACAAACAGAGACTGACACACCTGATGGATGGAGCACTTTTATTAGACTGCAGAAAGGATATTTACTCTGTTTTTATCAAAAGAGGGAGGAAAGAGAAGGAAAAGAATCCCAAAAGAGAGAAAAATAAGGGTTGGTTAAAGTGTGGGGGACTCTGGCAGACAATTTGAAAGGACGGTAATTTCATCTATCAACAAAGTAATCTGGATTCAAGTTATAAGTTAACATTTTTTAGTGAGGAAAAGTTTTTCTTTTTACATTGGAAAAAGTTGTTGACAAAATTAGGCTCCTGAAAGAA
This sequence comes from Notolabrus celidotus, assembly GCF_009762535.1. NCBI lineage: Eukaryota > Metazoa > Chordata > Actinopteri > Labriformes > Labridae > Notolabrus > Notolabrus celidotus. Next base: position 34,802,086 of record NC_048277.1, on the reverse strand, counting down.
TGAACAAAAGGACCAGACAGAAGAAGTGACCTGACAAAGAGAAAATACCTCCTAAAGGCATTTTTCAACCAGAGGAACTTTACCCTGGAACTACGTACGTTTTGACCGGTGGACCCAGGGTCTAAATTTAGTTCAGGGGTAGTTAATCTCCCTCCTAAAAAGCCCCTGCTAGGGGGGGTAGTACTTTCAAAAGGCGTTTTTCCACAGCAGGAACTTTACCCCTGAACTACGTGCGTTTCGACCGGAGGAACCGGGGTCTAAATTTAGTTCAGGGGTCGTTAATCTCCCCCCTGAAAAGCCCCTGCTTGGGGGGTAGTACTTTTCAAAGGTCCTGGGACTTTCGATGGAACGTAACTGTGTTTGTGGAGTTTACACAGTTGTTGAAACACAGAGGGAGTTCCTGGGAATGCAAACTAGTTTAGTTTAGGTTTCAAAATATTATTACATTTTTTTTTCTTCTCCATAAGTCACTGGCCTGATTTATACAATCTACCCAGGACTTCAGCCCGCGGTCGAAACACAGACAACAATGGGGGCACAGGAACCTTTTAGTTCCGGGGGAAAGTAGTTTTGGGGGCTAAAAGATCCCGGAACTCTTGGTCGAAATGCACCTAAAGGTCCCGGGGGTTTTGGGGGGCAGGGCGTGCAATGCTGAACGTGTCTGATTGGTAGATTAAATGAATGAAAGCCCAACAGAATGAGCTCCCTAACCCGACAGAATCAGCTACATACATAACATCAACTATTTAGGATGTAATAATGAGATGAATAGTGTCTTTCATCAAGGAAACTGATCAGTTATTAACAGTTTTAGCAACATAAGAAAGTGAATTAATGTCAAATATGTCATAAAATATACTTCTCAAAGAGTTGAAAATGTTTAAAAGGTCTAAGTGTTCAAATAGAGTATTTCTAAGAGAGGTAAAACACTTACAATGTTATAAATATCTGTCAAAGTTGGTTATCTGTGATCTACCGGTTGACTTCCACCAGATCCGGCTCCGTTGGACGGCTGGAGTCATGTGACCGAGGTTTTCCAGCGGTAATCACTGAATCAAGGATTCTCCTCCTCCTCCTCTCCTCATCCATGTTGTCTTTCTGGTCCTCTGAAAACCTCTGACCTGTTGACTCCAGGCCTGGCTCCTCTCACCATGACTTTGGTTTGTTGTTGTAGTGAAGTGAAATACGATCTGGTGATAACACAGAGTGTTTTATTCTGAAAATTAACCGGATGTTTTCATTTTGTTTTAGTGAAACGTGACTTCCTGTCCCGCTCCATCTGATCTGTTGAGATTGATGCGTCGTGCTCCGGTGTCCTGCAAAAATAGAAGTCCTGCGTATCTGATCTAGAGGGCTCTGAACTGCCGGATCAGAGACGCAGCCGGAACGCAACAGAGCGGATCCAGTGGAAGTTAACACATTGACTAGAATAGAAACCTATCAGATCTGGTGCCGTGACGGATCAGAGACGGACTGGACACGGATCTGGTGGAATTTGGCCGTTAGAGATGATGCTTGTTATTGATTAGTCATGCCTGAAATGACCAGAAGGGGGAGCTCTGGACCACACAACCTCATTCTGAATCAAGCTAGCGAGGAAGCATCGCCTCTGAGCTTTATTACCCATCATAGAGGATGTTTTGGCTTTACTTTCTGTACAAAACGAGGAGGTGGAGATGTGCCGTCCATCTTTATATACAGTCAGTGTATTGTACAGGTTACAGATTTTGGTTTAGGTTCATCACAAGACAAAAACAACCCTGCAGGTAGAAAGTAGTCACAGTAAATATTTCTTCACACTGAATGTGTTTCTCTTCTTCCTGTTGCTCTCCCTCCTCTTCCTGCTGAGCCACTGTAAGCGAGCTCTGTCCGTTTTGTCCTGGCAGGCCGACAGGAACATCCGGTCGGGGAAAACCTCCTTCAGTTTGCTCAAGAAAAACAGCTCCAGGTTTCGACCGGCCTGAGCCACCTCTGAGTCCGGCTGCACCGGAAAGGGAAAGCAAATATCAGAAACCATTTTATAATTATTCATCCAGTGGAACTTTAAGTATAACTGAGTCTCTGGTGGCAGGACATGACATTAAAAGCATGCAGCGAAAGCCACAGTGGGATGTTTACTAGTATACTGCCCGTCTCTGCATGCAGCTCAAAGCAGCACTCTGCTGAGCCTTACAGAGCTGATTGAGCAGTCATTGACTCTTGTTAAACTTTGGAGGTATCACCTGAAGCTTTATGTCTTTTGGCAGGCGGACACAGCCTGATTGGCAGTCTCTACATAAATATAAAGAAATCAAAAGTGGGAATACGTTCCAGTTATATACATACATGTGGAACTTATTCCCTCAGGCTGTGAGCGCAGAGATGATTTGATTACAGCAGAAATTAGATTATATTATATTCTAATGACCTTATGACAAACTCACGTAGTTGAACGTAGCGCAGTTCTTCAACATCAGCAGCACGTCATCCACAAACTGCTCGGCGGCGAAGTAGTGCAGGGTGTTGCTCTTGTCCAGTTTCCTGCGGATCACCGACAGGTCGATGGGCCTCTTTATGATCTGGTAGTAGTTTCTGGCCTGGAGCGCATTCACAGAGGTTAGATCATCATTATTTAACGAGGGTTAACTGGAACATTTGACATGTACAGCACAGAAAGACAGGTATTTAGGTTAAAATAACTATTACATTCTGCCATCACTTCATTTCTGCCTTATGAGTTTAAAATGAGGACACTGGGGTCATACTTAAAGCTCCTTTGAGGAATTTTAACTGGATAAGAAACAGACTGAAATAAACAATAATGCCTCTTTATGAGCTACAAAAGCAAACAGGAACATTAGCAAAGCGACTGACAATTTCTATGTTGTAATTTTTTATGTCTGTTACTGCTGCAAGGGGGTAGGTGTCAGACCAGAAGACTTTAAGCAAAGTGTAAAGAATGTGTTTTACTTGAGAGGAACATTCAGGACAAGAGGGGCAAAGGGATAAAATATATAACTTTGTCCACAGAGCGCGCCAAATCTACTCAAAGAGAAAATTAGACACATGAGCTTTAATGATGCAAAAACCTTTTTTTTTACTGTTTAATTTACTGTAACTAGAAAAGGTCTGATAGATAAGACAGAAAGATTTTGATTAATTTTGCATTTATTTTGTTTGCACGTGGTCCTGAAAGACTTTTAGCTTATGTGGTATTTTTTTTTTATGTTTAAAGCTCCTGTGAGGGATTTTTAGCAGGTCATGAAACAGACTCAGAGTAACTATTGATGTCTCTTTTTGAGTTAAAAAAAGCAAACAAATCTGATATTTCACCACATATTCATGTACAGGACAAGATGAGCAAAGAGATAAGAGGTATCACTTTGTCCACAGGGGGCGCCAAAATCAGCTCAAAGGATCCTCTACGAGCTTTAATGATGTAAAACCTTTTTATTTTTTTTTATTTTTTTTACTGTTTAATTTGCTGTTACTAGAAAAGGTCTGATAGCTAAGACAGAAAGATAAAAAATAAAGTAATTTTGTGTTTGTTTTGTTTTGATGTGTTCCTTAAAGGCTTTTAGCTAATTTTGTATTTTTTCTATATTTAAAGCTCCTGTGAGGATTTTCTTAACAGGTCATGAAACAGATTTAAAGGTGACATATCACACTTTTTTCATCAATATATATTGGTCTAAGAGGTCCCCAAAACATGTCTTTAAAGTTTATGCTCAAAAAAACACTTTGAAATCAGATTTTGGTCTGCCTGAAAAGCCCTCTCCTTCAGTCCTCCTCAGAACACTCTGTTTTCCCTCTGACCACGCCCCCTCAGGAAGTGGGTGTGGCCTCGGCTCTCCAGCACGTTGATCTAATGTTTACATGTTGGCTGAATATACACGGCTGCTCAGAGATCACGTTACTTCAACCCTCTGAATCTGATCCAGAATCTGATCCTGACGGAGAGGCGCCTGTAGCAGGACCTTTCTGAAGGATTGGTCACAGATTTAGTGTTTCTTGTTGTTTTATTTGTCAGTATGTCGACGTGTGTCTTGGTACACAGCTACAGCTATGAACATGTAGCTATGTAGCTATGCTAACTAGCGCTAGCACTTATCCATGATAAATAAAAATCATCCACTAGATCTTCAAATCTGCAGACGTGGGGAGTAAAACCGACCTTTGTGTTTATTAAGACAGCCTACAACTAGCATGCCTCCCTCCTAAGCTCCTTGTTAGCACACATTTGTGCAGGTAATGAAAAACGGAGGAGGGGATTCAGTATTATTTTATACAGTCTATGGGCTGAACAAGCTCCGAGCTCTGACTCCGTGACAGACCGGATATTGTTGTTACGTAACAAAAACACGGAAGTCTGAAACGGCTCGTTTCACACACATTTACAGAAAGGTGGAGAAATCAGAACAGGGGCAGAATGGATTTTTTTCATTCTCGGGGGGTTTGTAGACATGCCAGGGACACATATTTCAGGTGAAGAACCATTAAAAAGTCAATTTTGCATGATATGTCACCTTTAAAATTAGTATTAATGTCTCTATTTGAGTGACAAAAGCCCACAAAACCCTCCAGAAAAAGATTGATTATTCCTATTTAGTGATACTTCGGCCAGAAAGTGCTGCCACAGGGTAGGCATCGGACAGCATGCTTAATTGTGTGCCACAAAAACATCCTTTTTTAACTTTTTTCCACAGCGAATATTCAGTGAGTGACACAAGATAAGCAAAGAGATGAGAGGTTAATATTTTGTCCACAGGGGGCGCCAAACTCAACACAAACCAGAACTTCCTAACAGAAGCTTTAACCTACATATTTTTAAAATCTGTCATTACTATTGAAACAAAGAAAATAACCAACAGTTCAGTTCTGTTCTTTTACAACGTGTTAATGATGTTGTAGGTCTTCCAATAAAAACAATGAAAAACAATGAAAAACAAAGTAGTACAATGATGTCATCCAACAGCGTTATGGGGTTGTTTTCATCCATGGTGAACAATCCTAACTGCAAAGGAAAAATCTATCTAATGGGACTGATGCATCTAACTTTATTCACTTTATGTTGATTCATGCTGTATGCAATTGAGGCTTAGTTCCTTTGTTTAATTCAACCTGATTCTACAGGACACAAATGATGTCCTGAAATGAATTTACCTTGAATTAAATTACAGATTTCACTGGATTTCAACATGGTTCATAACTTTTTTTGCATTTTACTACATTTCTAAATACAATATGATGCATGGATGTGACATACTACACCTTTACAGTATGGGGCTTTATGTAGTTCTGATTATTCATTGATATATGACACATAAAGTTTATCCCAGGTGTATGTATCTATAAGAAACATGTTATAAGGTGCAGGGTTTTTGGTGTAAATCTGTTGGACTGACCTGAGGGCTGACGGGTTCGTGGAACGGAGCGCTGAGTGTGTGACAGAAGAGCAGCAGAGTCAGCTTCTCACACCTCTGCACAGAAGCAAACACACAAAACATCAGTTCATCTTCTTTTGATATCAAAATCAAAGGTTATTATGATTCTAAAGACACAGCATTTTGTATTTTTTCACTGGTCACTTAGCATCTGATGAAGCCCAAAAGACAGTGAAGCATCAAACAGCTCACCCTCTGGTCCTCGTTAGACAGGGTGTATGGAGCTCTGTAGTGCGTGTCCTCACAGTCGTAGGTCTCCACAGCCTCCTGCTCTGTTCTGCAGAGTACGCACACCCAGTCCCCTCTGTAGGATGGAGGATCCAGTTATTTCAATGGTGACAATAAAAACAACAAGACAAGCAAAGCCTGAAAGTGTGTCCTGGCAGCACTTACAGAGGGAAGCTGATCAGCGCAGGTATGTGACAGCCCAGGTGGTAAACTTTAGGACAGCGGTCACAGCAGAGCAGATCTCCTCCGTTCAGACACACAGCACAGAAATCCTCACTCTCCATCTCCTCAGGTCCTGATCCAGGTCCAGGCTGCTGCATGGATGAGTCTGCTTCCTCCTGTGTGCAGCAAAGATCAGGTCTGTGATCGTCACTGACCTCCATTTGAACGACTTCACACTGTGCTTCAGATTCATCCTCCAGATCCTGCAGGGTCTGATCCTGCTCTGGCTCTGGCTCTGGCTCTGGCTCTGGCTCTGGCTCTGGCCCTGGCCCTGGCTCTGGATCTGGATCTAGCTCTATCACCAAGGTCTGATCTGGGTCTGGATCCAAATAAAACATCTCTGAATCTGTTTTAACATCCGGGTCCCACTCTTCAGATCCAGAGTCACACAGGATGTAAGGCTGGTCTGGATTAGATTCACAGTCAAAGCCTGAGTCCTGCTCTGGTTCCTCAGAGGGGGGGCTGTCAGGACAGTACGGCTCAGTCCAGGGAGTCGGAGTTGAGTCTGGATCTGGCTGAGGAGACACTTCGGTATCTTCTTCATTTTCACTGAATCCATTCTACAGGAAGAAACAAGGAGAGAACTCATCAAAGAGGGGTCTTAATAATCCTCCTCTCACGTGTCTTCTTTTCTTTTACCTGCTCAGGACGAGCTAGGACCGAGACCTCGTCCTCGATCCCGGCTTGTGTTCGGCATGGCAGTCGCACCAGAGACACCACAGGCTGCAGACATGCTAAGGTCACAGACTGGAGGTTCAGACGCTCCAAGATCACCACAGGTATGCTGGAACTTCCCAGAATCCTTTGGGCCTCTGGGTGAATCCTGCAGGAATATAAGAGGGCCTGTTGACTCATTGCGAATGGACGGTTTGTCTGCTTTCAATGGCACAAACAAGATATTTGTAGAAGTCCACGTGGGCCGTCCACATGCTGGAAATGTGTGTTGACAACTTTGTAAACAAGTCTATTACCTGGCTACTAAATTAAAATACAAACACGTTGTTAAACAACATTGATTGGTTGAAAGTGATCGCCACCGCTCATGGTTTAAGTTTCTTTGTAAAGATGGTTAACCTAAAGTTTCTCTCACCTGCTCCACTCCTTCATCATATTGATGGACAGGATCCAATATGCAAACATCCGTAGCCTGCCGTGTTAGCATGCTAACGGAAGCTAACGTATAAGCTGCATTGTTTTGATGCTAACAGAAGCTAACGGTTTTAACTCACATTACGGTCTATGGTGTCAACAAGCAGAAGCAAAAATGTGCCTGAACTCTTTACCTTAGATTTAATTTGACATGACGTGTGATCAGTTTGCCTCTGGTGTTACTCATGTTAGTGAAAGTTAATAACCGTTGTCAAGGGGTTTTGACCATAGACTGTAAAAATAATGGACGTAGTATCCGTGATGTCACCCATCTGATTCTGAAGCGCTGTTTTGAGGCCAATTGTCAGCGGCAGCCATATTGCTGCTGTCGAGCGATTGTGAAGTAAAGAGGCGGGCTTTGAGCCTCCTAGCCAACAGCTACAGTGTTCCCGCCTGTCAATCAAGTCAGCTGTGCCTCTCATTGAAAGACTTGTAATCTCAATATCTTCCCTGTACAGTGTGTGCCGATCGAGAAATGAGGTATCCAGACTACACTCGTTTTTGTCCCAGGCTGTAAACATGTTTATTTCTGCTGTAAAGATCGTCTTTTTTGAATGGGTGTGTATGTGGTTTCCGCTACTTCCGGAGCCAGCCTCAAGTGGATCCTTGATGAACTGCAGTTTTTAGCACTTCTGAATTGGACTCATATTTTTAGACCGGAGGTTGCAGCTTGGTTTTGACCAATCAGAATCATTAAGATCAGTAAGTTCTGTCTCTCTCGTTCCAGCTCTGCATTCAACGCTAACTTGACTGTCCAATCAGACTATTGATGGATGAGAAGTCTATTTCCTGATTTCTCAAACACATCCATCAAAAGTATTTTCACACTGTGTTCCTTGTCTCATCCTTTATTGTACCTTAATCTTCTTAATAGAGCTGCAACATCTTTTCCAGTTTGTCTTTGTCGTTTTTCTGGTGAAGGAGAGGCTTCTCTGATGTTTCTGTTGGACGACCCATTCAACTGTTTTTCCATCTCATGGGATCCAGAGCTGCAGAGCTATTTAAAATAATAACATTTGGAGTCATTGTTATCTCAGATATATGATTGAATTATTAAAAAATAACATATTTTTATGTCTCAAAGCAAAACATCTCAGTCCTTTCTTGTGATACTGCTCTGTTAAATAACAAAGTGTCTGTTACTAGTGCTACCTGGAGGCTTGGCCCCTCTGCTCTCGTTGCTCCATTTGAAGCGGTCTCAGATGAATCAGCCTCCAGTGCCCTCTTCACTCTACACCTGGATACCTGTGGAAACAGTGTGGCCCGCCTTTGGGGAAAGTTTCCATGACATCTGTAAGGCTGGTGTGCCATCTCCAGGAGATCTGGGCCTCGTGAGGTTAAAAAAAACACGGCAGAAAACACAGAAGAAGATGATGGTTTAAAACCTCCTGTGGGTTTGTGTTTGACAGCAAAACAGAAGAAGAAGAACAAACAGAAAACCACCAAGGAGTACACTTTGGAATTAACTTGACTGCTCATTTGTACGATAAAAATAGGAGCTCAACATGTTAGATTAATGATAGCACATGCAAAGAAACACTAAAACAGCTTACATTAATCAAGAATTGAGTGTAAATGTGACTGAGCCTTACCTCAATGCTCCTGTAAACGACGACAAACACGAAGTCTGCTTCAGAAAGCCAGGTGAGTGTGTCTCCAGGTGAGTGTGAGCAGAGCAGAGAAGAGAGAGATGAAGCTGTTTCATGTGTCCAGTATCAGGGGGAATCTTCATGATTTGATTGGTGGAGAGCTCAGCCCCCTGAACCATGTGATGCTGTTACCTGTCTTATGTGACCAGGTAATTCCAGGCTTCAAGGTAAAGGAAATATTGCAATGTTGTAGCATTAAATATGGAGTTAGGTGCATGCATTTGTTCACTGTTTGAGAGAAAACCACACTACAGGTTGCATAAAGTTCAATCAGATAAAAACTGAGTAGTACATTTTTGTCTCTTTTTCTCTTTGAGTTCACTCCCCTCTGTTTGAGTCTGACCAATGAAGAGTCACAGGCTGTAAAGTTGCTTTGAATAACAGACACTGTACATATGTAAATCCACCTGAACTCTGTCTGTGAAGTAGAAGCTGTCCCTGTTAAGTCTTCTATAACTTGGTTTGTGTGATCCAAACACTCAGTTGTAAAAGAATCAAACCCAACACTTCATCTGGTGCAAAGTAGTTTGTCTTAAAGCTTAAAAACAAGCATAAACTCTCTGTAAAGACTAACTCCAGGCTGAGCTGATGGGTTACTATCAAACTATCATTATCGTTTATATAAATCATCACTAAATTGGTGTTTACTCCAATAAACTGGATCACAGAGATGCAAACAAGTCTGATGATGCAGAAAATTTAGCATGCCCAACTGGTTTCCATCAAAGCTGACCTGGTTTCTGAAGATCATCATCATCAGATTGCCTACAATGGTTATCGTTACTTTCTATTGTTTAGTAATGCTGAACCGCAAAGTTATTTTTAAACATAATGTTGTTACACAAGCTAAAAATGCTCATTTGGAAAAACTGTAAATTTGTTCTGTACAGATAAATTATTAACAAAAATACAAAAAATTATACCCAACTTTTGTTTTCTGTATATTTAAGGCCGTTGTATGATAAACCCAAACGATTTTCTAATAGTTTTTAAAGTGATAATATATTTCAAGTTAATTTAATAATAAATAAGATTTTGTAAAGTGAGGAAATGAAACCTGAACTAACTGAGAGGTCATTGTTTTCTTGTTAAAGGCCAAATCTTGTATAACATCACCTCACAAGACTCACATGAAAAGTAAGAATTATTAATCACAGCAACAGCTTAATTTAGACTTTGAGATATGCTGCATGAATCTAGCTCTTTATTGTTACCTTACAACTTCACAGAGACATTTTACTGTGAAAATGTAAATAAGACTGAATTACACTGCTTTTATAGTGCAGTATTTTACTCTATTATTTTACTTTATTTTTTCATAGAAGTTTGAAGTTTTTTATTGTATTATTGTATCATGCATATAATCATATGCCCAGCCAGCATGGGCTTACAAGACACCATAAATTCATGCAATCCAGGGTATGAGCGCACAGCACGACCATTCATTGCAAGGACACTGAGGAAGAAAATTATAACAGAATAAAAAAATAGTAATGAAAATGAAAATACAAACTACTTAAAAAGACTACCTTGAAACAGAATGTAAAACCTCACCTTTTGTTTTTTGAGTCATAAACATATTTTTGTTCAGATTACTTATTTGATTGAGAAAATAAAAGATTTGCAACTTCTGTTGAAGACAAAGACCTATTTAGATCTACAATTCAGTTGGGTTAGAATAAATGATACATTTTTATCATGCAGAATACTGTGCAGCGTGCCTCTACTACAAATAATTCATTGTCTGAATACAAAGCTTAGAGCAACTTATTTGAAAAACATTAAAGCATTAACAAAAAAAAGACTATATTTTCTTCTATTCCAGGCTTTTAAGACAAAAATAGCGATTAATTTATTATATTATATTTAATGTATATATTTATTCATTTATTTTTGTTTCCTTATTTCTATTTATTTTTTCTATTTTGATACATTTTGTCACATAATATCATATTATCTATATTTCATTTATCCATTTTGATTTATTTATTTTATTTGTCTCTCTCTTTCTTTCTTTCTTTCTTTCTTTCTTTCTTTCTTTCTTTCTTTCTCTCTCTCTCTCTCTTTTCTTTCTCTCTCTCTTTCTTTCTTTCTCTCTCTTTCTTTCTTTTTTTCTTACTTTATTTCTTTCTCTCTCTCTTTCTTTATTTCTTTCTATCTCTCTTTCTTTCTCTCTTCTTTCTATCTTTCTTTCTTTCTCTCTTTCTTTCTTTCTTTATTTATTTCTTTATTTATTTCTCTCTCTTTCTTTATTTCTTTCTCTCTCTTTTTTTTCTTTCTTTCTTTCTCTCTTTCTTTCTTTCTTTCTTTATTTCTCTCTCTCTTTCTTTATTTCTTTCTCTCTCTTTCTTTCTTTCTTTCTTTCTCTCTCTCTCTCTTTTTTCTTTCTCTCTCTCTTTCTTTCTTTCTTTGTTTCTTTCTTTCTCTCTCTCTTTCTTTATTTCTTTCTTTCTCTCTTTCTTTCTTTTTTTCTTACTTTATTTCTTTCTCTCTCTCTTTCTTTATTTCTTTCTCTCTCTCTTTCTTTCTCTCTTCTTTCTCTCTTTCTTTCTTTCTCTCTTTCTTTCTTTCTTTCTTTATTTATTTATTTCTCTCTCTTTCTTTATTTCTTTCTCTCTCTTTTTTTTCTTTCTTTCTTTCTCTCTTTCTTTCTTTCTTTCTTTATTTCTTTCTCTCTCTCTTTCTTTATTTCTTTCTCTCTTTCTTTCTTTCTCTCTCTCTCTCTATTTTCTTTCTCTCTCTCTTTCTTTCTTTCTTTCTTTCTTTCTTTCTCTCTCTCTTTCTTTATTTCTTTCTTTCTCTCTTTCTTTCTTTTTTTCTTACTTTATTTCTTTCTCTCTCTCTTTCTTTATTTCTTTCTCTCTCTCTTTCTTTCTCTCTTTCTTTCTTTCTCTCTTTCTTTCTTTCTTTCTTTATTTATTTATTTCTCTCTCTCTTTCTTTATTTCTTTCTCTCTCTTTTTTTTCTTTCTTTCTTTCTCTCTTTCTTTCTTTCTTTCTTTCTTTCTTTCTCTCTCTCTTTCTTTATTTCTTTCTCTCTCTTTCTCTCTTTCTTTCTTTCTCTCTCTCTCTCTCTTTTTTCTTTCTCTCTCTTTCTTTCTTTCTTTCTTTCTTTATTTCTCTCTCTCTTTCTTTATTTCTTTCTTTCTCTCTTTCTTTCTTTTTTTCTTACTTTATTTCTTTCTCTCTCTCTTTCTTTATTTCTTTCTCTCTCTTTCTTTCTCTCTTCTTTCTCTCTTTCTTTCTCTCTTTCTTTCTTTCTTTCTTTCTCTCTCTCTCTTTCTTTATTTCTTTCTCTCTCTTTTTTTTTTTCTTTCTTTCTTTCTTTCTTTCTCTCTTTCTTTATTTCTTTCTGTACTCTCTCATATTCACTTATTTTCCCCATCACTTGGCGTCGCTGTGGATTCCTCAGCGCTGTCACTGTGAACCAAATCTCGCACAAAACCGCGAGACTTCTAAATCCCGATCCTCTTTCAACTAGCCTCCAAGATGGTAGGTGCTATCACGTATCCCTGTGCTTTAAAATTGGGTGTAATCTGTGTCCATCCGTGTTCAAATACACTCCAAACTATCATACGATTACGGCTTGTAGTTTATCAAACTCATATAGTCACTATTCGGGAGTTTTTGACGTGAATTGCTGTTAATGTGGGTATTTATAAGCGGTTAAGTGTGAGAGTCCGGCTCTGATGGGCCCATGGCTCAAACAGCAGAGGAGGCAGATACTTGATTTAACCGCGTATACAAACTCAAGTTGTTTTAATGCATGTGGCACCCTTAGATAAGACTTAATTGTACATTACCTTAAGTTTAATGTCTTTATTGTTCCTTCTTCTGCAATGTCTGCCGGCAAACACAGTTAAGCTAGCATTAGCATCTGAGGATGTAAGGCAGCATGAACTCTGAAGCCTGCTGTATTACTTTATTATAAGAAGTAATTCTTTAAAAGTACCAGATTCAGTGGAAAATCATACCTCACCTGTTAATATTAATGTAGCTGTCCTTAAATCTTTACTACAGGGACAGTTGACTGAGTTAGCATGCAGCTAGCAGCTAGCTCCATCTGCAACCATAGCTTTGAAGCCATTCTAACAAACATGAATCTTCTGTTTACAGCCCACCAGGTTGACCAAGACGAGGAAGCTCCGTGGACATGTCAGCCATGGACATGGTCGCATCGGTGAGTTAATGTACCTGCCTTACAGGTGGATTCAGTAGATGAGTAGTAATAAGTCACTCTGTCATACACGTACTGGTTTAACATGTGTTTCTCCACTCCTCAGGTAAGCACAGGAAGCATCCTGGAGGTCGTGGTAATGCTGGTGGTATGCATCACCACAGGATCAACTTCGATAAATAGTAAGTTGTGTGAGGCATGAAGATGAGATTCAGGTTTGGACTCTGATTTATAGTATATGCACATTCCTGTTGACCATAGTTCTAATTCATGCAACGCCAAGTTTTAGTTTGTTGTCATGATGGGAAATAGCTTTCAATGATTTGTTTATAGGCGTTAATATCTGCATGTCAATCCAAAGTAACCTGATCTGCATCATTATGAACAATGTATTCTTAGAGATGATTTTCTAGAGTGTGGGAATTTATTTAGAGCAGTGATTTTTCAACCACTGTACCGTGGAACACTAGTGTGCTGTGACAGATCGTCAGGTGTGCTGTGGGACATTATCAAATTTCACTTAATTAGTCCAAAATAATATTATTTATTTACTGCAAATAATTTGCCATGTAGTGCATCTGTGCCTGCAGAGTAGTGACTAATAGAGTAATTCAATACTTGTCCATGTACTGACCTGTGCTACCCACCCACTGGGTGGCAACAAAGCAGACTTATGACCTTGTTAATTTAAGACAATAGAATTAATGATGCGTGCGAGAGGTGTATGTGACAAGACGTAGGTGTACAACGGCGATGGATAAATATTCAAAGGAAAAATGAAAACTCCAAACAGGGCCCTTGACAAAATTCTAACCTGGATGAAGAGTGTAATATGGGCGGCAGAAAAGGCAACTTTCATGAGAAAAACTACATCTGTGTCTGAGAGAGTTCTCAAAGATAGGTACTTAGTAGCTGAACTCGTAGCCAAATCAAAAAAGACACACACTTTGGCAGAGACATTAATACTACCTGCAAAAGCCATTGTAAATTAGATGCTTTGCCCTGACACAGTTAAAGAAGTAGCCAAAGTCCCTCTCTTAGATGAATAGATTCATAAATTGAGAGACTAAATGTGTCACTTTGGAACACTTTTGGTTCTTCGTGGTGTGACTCAGGATTTTTTAATGTAAGAAATGTACCTTGGCTCAAAAAAGGTTGAAAAACACTGGTTTAGAGTATAGTACATTATTCAAATGAAGGCACCGTAGAGATGTGATAACTTTAAAACAGGATATTTTAACTCCTGACTCTCACGACAAAAGATATCAGTGAGCGATTACAAAGAAAAATGCAGAGATATGATTTTATATTGGATATTTTTCGCTCTTTAACTCCACGTAATATGGTGTTGGGTGATATCCGTTGGTTGATTCTCACTAAGTCATCTAGATCAGTGGTTCCCAACCTTTTTAGCCCGCGACCCCCAAAATAAAGGTGCAAAAGACATGCGACCCCCACTGTCCTTCAAAGTGATTTAATGTGCTTCATTAACTGGTCTGCAGAAAATGATTCTACCTATATGAGCATGTCTGCTTTTCCTGTGCTGTTATGAATTAATCTACTGCTACTGATGCTTTTGATAATTAACTGTTCACTAACCCTAAACTTAGGAGTCATCTGACAAAAAGAAAGGCAGAAAACTCATGACATTTTCTATTCTCAAGGTTTTTTCATGTTTAGCTTCTATTTTTGTCCATATTTTTTTACAATAATGAGTAAAATTGACTGTTTTTAGATAACTTTAAAAAAAAAAAACATTCTGTAAGACATCTCACGGCCCCCCATTTGTGTCTTGCGACCCCCAAGGGTTCCCAACCCACACTTTGGGAACCCCTGATCTAGATAATCCTGAGCAGTTGAATGCTGCATACTGTCTTTGTAGCATCCATGTTGTTTCTCTATTAAAGCTTATCAACACAGAAAAGCTGACTTACTATTCAGGAGCATCAAGGTGCAAAGAAACATAGAGACTAGAGTCTCATCTTGACACAAACCCATTGTCTCGATGTGCTAGAGTCCTCTTAGAGTGAAGACTGGTCCTATTCACCGACTGGCTCTTTGTAGGGCAGTCACCCACATGGGCAGTTACAGACCGTTACACCTCCATCTTACTATGTTGTTTAAAAGTTTCTAAAATTAAGACCTAAAATGTTTATCCAAGGTTTGTTTGAACACAGTGCAATGACGCAACTCAAACACATGTATAGAATAATGACAGTTTAATATATAATTTCTCATCCATGTGCTCAGTGTTATTTTTCTGTACAACTTGCAAAACTTAAAGGGGGCATTCAAATTGTTTTCAGGCTTCTGTATTGAAAAGTGTCTGATCTGCATCTAGAATAAGTGCCAATGTCTTGTTCTTGTTAGCTACTAAACACAGTCAAATATTCCACTCGGGGTCTTGGTTCTCATTCTTTTATATCATTCCTAAATTCCCGCACTGGATTAACTTTCATCCGTCCCCTCTGTCGTGTCTCCTCAGCCATCCTGGGTACTTCGGAAAGGTGGGAATGAGACATTACCATCTGAAGAGGAACACAACCCACTGCCCCACCATCAACCTGGACAAGCTGTGGACGCTGGTGAGCGAGCAGACCAGGCTGAACTACGGCAAGAAGCCAGAGGGACCCGCACCCATCATCGATGCAGTGCGCGCTGTAAGTATTGAAATGTTTTGTCCTTGCACATTGCTCTAACACACAGTGACGAAACAGAGTTGGCTTTAAGACTGAAGACTGAGGCCTGGACAAAGCATGCTGATGTTTTCATCATCTGCCTTTTGCAGGAGTGTAATACTTCTCTTAGTGCAGACATTATTGGTGTTGCTCAAAGGCTGCAAATACAGGAAGTGACAGTTTACACAGGTTTGTCAGCTCAAAGGTCTTAGCCTTGTGTCCATTATCTTGTGTCTAATCCAAAAGTTTAGGTGTTAGCTGCAGGTTCTTCAGCCATTTGTCAGCTGCTAAATCCAGTCAAGGCAGTCATGTTATTCAGAATCTGTTTGTCAGTGTTTAAACTCTTGGACGCCTTTAGTTTTCACCAAGGCAACTGTAGAATTGGAATTTGTTCTTCTCTGTTTTGGTCTTCAAGTCCTAAATTGGATTTTTAAAAGTGTGCATAAAACCTGCTGCAATTTTACAGCATGAACTCACGTCCAGAGGCTTCATGGCAAACATGAATAAGTTAAATTCATCCACATTTGTGTTTGTTAAACTTTAAAGACAGGACTCATTATTCCACGGGACTTAAAGGTGCCCATCTTTTATATCTAGTGTTGTCTTTATCTTGAGACCTTGTGGTGGCAGATAAAACTGCATTTTGATAAGATAGCTTTGTGGCTGCTACAGATGTGTCTTGTTTTATGACTGTAGATGGTCAATTGATGTTTTTTTGTTCATCAGTCTTTCTGTGATGGATCCCAAGTGTGTTTGTTTTGTAGTGTAATTAGTTTTTAAACTATAGAATGCACAAAAACAGACATTATGTCAAAGTTTTACACATTCACAAACTCCACAGTTCTACCTTGATAGAGACAGAACTAGGATTATATTTCCCCAGACTGCAGTAGTCATTTTTATTATCAGTAAAGTTGGCAGCAAGCATATAACAATAAGTCTGAAGGAGCATTTCTAAACTTAATGGTGCTGAATGCACCTGGTATGAGTTAATAGATATAATATAATGATAGGAAAAATGAAATGTTTAGTTTTTCATTTCACAGCTTTACTGGATGCTTGATTGAAATTCTTGGACTGTTGTTCACCTTTTTTCCCTTTGCTTTCTTATGTGGAGAAACAATAGCATTATTTCTGCAGCTGTAATTAATGATCATCTGGTTGCACCACTAATGTTTCTGTGTGTCTCTTTTCTTCAGGGCTACTACAAAGTTCTGGGCAAAGGCAAACTGCCCAAGCAGCCCGTGATCGTCAAGGCCAAGTTCTTCAGCCGACGGGCCGAGGAGAAGATCAAGGCAGTGGGAGGAGCCTGTGTGCTGATGGCATAACGCTCTTGACAGTGTCTTTTTGGAAAAAATAAAATGTATAAATGGGAACTTTGTCATGTCTGACTTACATACTTGCCTTTTTAATAAATGACAGCTGTGGTTTGTGCTAGAGTTAGGGCACTTTCTCCCAAGAAATCCCACCACTACGTGTTGCAAACACATTCTGTTAAGCGTACATTTTCTGTATGCGCTGCAACTGACCCAGTAGACTACAATAATGGGATTAATGGTAAATACACTGCTGTACGTAGCTCTCTTGTTGGGGCCACTTGTGTTAGAGCATGTGCTGCAGCTATGACCACACTAAATCACTGGTGCCCTCCTACCTATTTGTAGTATTAAATGAACTAGCATCTACATCTCAGTCCAGGGTTTTCTTGGCTGTAAAGATTTTACATCCTCACTTTGATTCAAGCATGAAGTCCATCAAGTTCTGAAGTGAGCATAGCAACATGAAAATAAAAGGTTGGACTATGCAGAACACCTTGGTTTAAAAGTTATGACAGGAGACCGGAAGGAGGGAAAATGCTTCAACCATTTTTTACATTAGTCTGTTTCCAGAAATTATTTGGCTTGTATTTTTTCCCCTTAACCCCTTAAACAAATTTCCTTATCCTGTTTATGAACAGTCTAATAAATGAGTCCTCCAGCTGTTTAGCTAATTATAATATGTTTAGGAAGCAAAATAAGAAAAGGCCAGAAAAATCTTACAATAATCACACAAAGTTCACATGTAAACTAATTGCAGTGACCACCAACTGTCCTTAGTTTACCAAAAAAAACATGCATAAAATATTTGGATATCTGTGTGGGGTACTTTAAAGCATTGACAAATTGAATAGTACAATAATTGAAAGTTAGAAAAGCAAATTATAGAAATGTTAATTTGGCTTGACTTATTTTTTCCATTAACCTCTTGTAAAAATAAACATAATGTATATAAACCGCCTAAATAATGAGTTAGGAGATGAAAGCAAAATTAAAATAAATAAACTAAAATCTTATAATCCTGCAAAGTTAAGATATATTTTCTTTTTTCTTGACCCGTAAACTAATTGCAGTGACCACCAATGGTTCTTACTTTACCAAAAAATCATACATAAAATATCTGTATATCTGTGTGGGGTACTTTAAAGCATTAACAAATAGAAAAGTACAATAATTGAAAGTCAGAAAAGCAAATTATAGAAATGTTAATTTGGCTTAACTTCTTTTTTCCCTTAACCTCTTTATAAAAAAAAGACAAACATTACCATCCTGTACATGAACAGTCTAACTGATGAGTCCTTCAGCTGCTTATCTAATTATAATATTTTTAGGAGATTAAATCAAAATTACAAATGTAAAATCTTATAATAATTCTGCAAAGTTAAGTGATATTTAATTTTTTCTTGACCAGTTAACTAATTGCAGTGACCACCAATAGTTCTCACTTTACCCCCAAAAAATACAGAAAATATTTTTATATGTGTGGAAATGATGTAATCCCAAAAAGCTTGTTATAGATGAAATAGAAAGTAATATTTCCACGTAGGTTCAGTCTTTGGGACACTTTTAGGGGGCGTGGCTTAAAAGCAGCATTTCCTGTACAGTCATTTGAAAACAGCGTCTCCAGGACCTGCAACATCTGAACCTGTCAGGAGGAACACGGGACATGTGAGGACTCCAGAGGAACGGTAAATCAGTAGGAGTCTGCTCTGAAGTCTTGTCCTCGTGTGTGCGCTATAATAACTGTCTGAGTCGGTCCTGCTGTTTGTGTGTTCAACAGGTAAACAAGTCTCTAATCTCTTCAGGGATTTGTTGACACTCGGAGTAGAACTCTGAGGCACGAGCGACAGAACGGAACATATAGTTCGAATCATGACGTATCAGTGTTCTATATGGTTCTATGTGAGCTCGCGAGGTAACGGTTGGCTGTTTGAACGAATTAGAAAGTGAACAGCTGTTAGTAAAAGTGATAACCACTCGTTTGGAGGGTTTACTTCACGCATGCGCAGTGTCAAACACCTCTACTTGCATTGTGTACACATTTAATTTAAGAATTGTGATTTTTCTCACAGTGATAGGAAGTTTTTTTATAGACTTAACTCACCAATAAGGCTTTCTTGAATCGCCTTTTCAATTTAGACTTATTATTGTGAAGGGAAATGTGAGAAATGCATGTAAATGTGCAGATTCTGAATTATTTTGCACATATTTTTTTACAAAACAAATACATACATGATCTCAAAAAATTTGTTTTTTAAAGTTGGAATTTTTTTTTGTCATGTCTTGCGACCAGAGCAAGATGATTCCTTCAAATTGCTTTTTTAAACATACATGATTTATTATATCTGGCTTCAAGTTAAAGCTACTGTGAGGAGCTTTTGGTTGGTTGCAAAACAGACTGCAATTTATATCAGTGTCTCCTTTAAGACCAAAAATAGCAATCAACACTTTTTACTATAGGTTAGTATTTATATCAAAATTGTTATTTTTAATGTCTGAAACCACTGGCAGGGGGTAGGTGTCAGGCATAGACTGTATAAAATATGGACGTAGTATCTGTGACGTGACCCATCTGTTTCTGAAGCGTCGTTTTGAGTCAAAACGTCGGCGGGAGCCATGTTGCTGCTGTTGAACGATTGTGACGTAAAGAGGCGGGCTTTGAGCCTCCCAGCCAACAGCTACAGTGTTCCCGATCAAGAAATGAGCTATCCAGACTAAACTTGTTTTTTGTACCAGGCTGTAAACATGTTTATTTCTGCTGTAAAGATTGGCTTTTTTGAATTGGTGTGTATGTGGTTTCCGGTTCTTCCGGAGCCAGCCTCAAGCAGATCCTCGATGAACTGCAGTTTTTAGCACTTCCGCATTGGACTCATATTTTTAGACCGGAGGTTGCCGCTTGGTGTCAGGTCAAGTCATTAATTCCATGGCAAGGAGTCTCCATAAGTGATACATCTGATTGTTTAAAAAGGTCAGGATGACATTGTTTGTCATGAAACAATCATTACCTGTGTACAAGACAAAATCAGCAAAGATCGGGGGGTTGCTGAAATCAACACAAACAAAAAGTTCCCCACAGGAGCTTTAAGGAAAATAAAGAGCTGCAGAAAAAAATCCAGGATATAGTTTGTGCATAATCAAAACTTTTGCAGATGATTTTTTCCGTCTATCTCTGGCGCCAGAATTATTAGAAAAAACAAGTTTCTGTTTTACAATCCTAACTTGGCATCAGTTTGAGGTTAAAGGACAAAAAGACTAACTGCTCTCTGCTTTGTGTGAAGGCCACCTGAGTTCATCTCGACTCACTCATGGAAAGCCAGGCCTGGCTGGAGTCCTCTCTGCGCCGCTCTGCCAGTCTGGGCCTGGAGGTGCTGGAGCGAGCCTCCAGACGGAGTGTGGACTGGACAAGCACCAGAGCATCCCAGACCTCCACTACGACAGATGAGGGCACACACATACCTTTTCAGGTACCTTCACGCTCTCTCTGCACCATCAGTTTATGAATCTTTATTATGACTTATCTCTAATGTCTTCTCTCATCGTTTCCAGAGAGCACACGAAGAGCTCGATGATGTCTTTGCAACCATCGCAGGGCTCATGGTGCAGACGACCTATCAGTGCAAGGTTTGCGATTACTCTCCTGAAGCTTGATACTTTCACCCACAACATTAGGCTAAATTGTGATTTCTACTTGTGCTGCAGAGGTTTTATGGGTCAGCATGTTGCACCGAGCCCACTGAGAATGAGAGGAACCACGTGTCCAGGTTCCACACACGAGCAGGTGCTGGATCAACAACACCTGCACCGTTGGGCAGAAAACACGTCAAGACCACACATGGCAAGGTAACAATGATCTGCTGCTTATCTCTTTGAGCTCCAGTCATCTGAAAACAGGACATTTATTTAAAACAATCTTGCTCTCCTCAGGCTCCTGTGTCAGCATTAGGTGAAGATTTCTACATCGAGGTTTCTCCAGGGACGTACGCCATCACTGCCAGCACGCCGGAGTCACAGCAGCAAACTCAGCTGGTCAGCGTGAGAGCCGGAGAGAGCGTGGACCTCACCTTTAACCTTTGACCTCTCACCTGCTTTGGATGAATTACCTTCAATTACAAAACCTGACCAAAGCTGACCTGTTTGTGTGTTTACTTCCTGTTTACATTTTTTTTGCTATCATGAATAAGAAGCCATATTTCTTTGCATAAACGAGTATTTTATCATGTAGATTTTAATCTTTGAAAGCACTTAAAAGTATGTTTACCTGCACTAATGCCTCATCAGTGTACTAATAAAGTATTTTAATAAACTCTGTGTTTGCATCATCTTTGTACTCGTATATATAAAAAGGTTAATCTGTGATGTTTAGGTGTAAACAGAAGTAGCATTGTTGGCAGAGAATGGCCGCAGCCCTCCTGGAGGTCGAGGTTTGAAGTTCGTCGCTCCAAAAGCGTCTCTGATGTTCACTCTTTTCCCTTTAGCACCAGGAAGTGACTGAAACAGAGAGCTGTGATTGGGCGAAGCGCTGAGCTGAGGGACTGGGAAACTGAACCTCACAGGTTGTGGTGTCCTCTTTGGCACTGCTGCACTCCCTGCAGAGACAGAAACGCATCAACATGAGCAGATAGGAAAGGCGGCTTTGGGAGATGAGGATGCTTGTGTCTTACAAATACTGAATCGATCTGAGTCTGATGGTCGCAGTTATAGATCTTACTAAAGTGACAATACAAAGTTATCTGTTTTTCACCTACAAAAACTCAGCTAGTTAAACCAGAATTGATTTATAGTTCATTCAAACCAGATCCCTATAAATCCAGGATCCAGATAATTCCTGTGAATCATCACCTTTGTGGGAATCAATGTCTTCAATGTGGGACTAAGATGAGCAGCTAGTTGGCTCTAATAAAGGAAGCACTAACATACAGTCAACCAGAGTCCATGCTTCCCACCTGGCTGTCTGTGTTGTGGCTCTGATCCAGTTCTTCTCCAGTACCTCCAGGGAGGACGCTGCTCTTTGCTCCCCAGCTTCACCGCTCTGCTGTCATCATCAGACGGAGACAAAGAGGTCGTGGAGGAGGCAGGTACATCTGTATCACTTAGGTCCACGTGTTTCCTCTGTTCTGGGCTCTCAAATCCATCAGTTCTTCCAAAGCTGGACCTACACCTGGTTGGAAGCATGCTCTCCCTGCAGCAGGATGCAGACGGACACCAGGAGCTGCAGAGGAGCTGACGTGGAGTGCAGGAGGAGCTGTTAGCACAGAGCCAGCCGCAGCTTCGACCTGGTGTTTGTGGTTTGAGGATTTGGAGCTCTCTGACTATTTTGTCGTGTTGAGGAGCTGAAATGGGCGACACCAGGCTGCCAGGAACCAGAGACACAGAGCCGTCCCACATCAGCACCCGCAGACTCGTGACACCATCAACTGCAAAGACAAATGAGAAGGAAAGACGACAGATCTGTGTGAATTTTTTCTGTTTGTGTGAAAAATAATGTAATGACAATAAAATAATTTTGTCTTTCCTATATGAACTATAAAAATTAAGAATAGAATTAATGTTTTTTAAATGAAAAATGAAGCAAAAACAGTAACATAACAAGAAATTAATTAAAAGCAATGAGAGAAAAGTGAAGAGAAGGAAAAATTAAAGTTTTAAAACCCCAAAAATGCAAACTGAAATGTAAATTTTCTGATCATTTAGACGCTTTAACTTAAATAATAGGATTCAGACCTTCATCACACCTCTGTATAGTGCTTATACAGTCTTAAACCCAAACCTCCAAAACCATCTCTCCGCTCTGTGGTGACCGTCACTCTCCCCGGCCCGTATCTCTTCAGATCCGGCTCCCATGGCGTCAGGACAGCATCACCGGGTACCAAACAGCCCGTGTGAGCTCTGGTGTGGGTCACCATGTCTGGGGTGTAAACCAGCTGCCTCTGGGAGGGGATGACCCCCAAACTGGAGCTTCCTGGGTGGTCAAATTGGACGACCCAAACTCCTCCACAGCCCTGAGGTTTGACACACGGGGAGAAGAAGACAGAACATGCTCATAAACTAAAGGATGACCCTGATCTATTGTGCTTTAGGATTTGGACTTTACTTTGAGTTAAGGACTCTCAGATTTGATTTGTTTCTTTTACAAATGTATACAAATAAATGAGCCTGGTGGCAGAAAGCAGAAAGTATTTGGACAAGTTAATAATGGACTGAAAAAAAATCATCATACTTGATAGTTCAGGCAAAAACATTGAGCAGCCTCAAACTCAAATCCTACCCAAACATGTTCCCCGTGGATGAAGAGGTATTGGGATATTAAGTCAGGTCAAAGTAGAAAAATACTTTGAAAACACTTCACTTAAAGTCCAAGTTTTGTTTGAATTGTCCTAAAATCTGGTCAATATCTTGAATAAATGTCAGTATTTCATGAGGATGTTAACATCCATAGAGCTTACAGCTAACTCTTACATATTTCAAATTTGCTTATTGACAATGTGCTGAAGTCCACTCACTCCAACATACAAACAATGTGAATAAACACTGTAATTGCTCTTACCTGTACTTGCTGTATCAAAGTACCCGAGTAGTAAAAGCCGTCCACCTCCCTCCTGGCCAGCACTCGGCATCCTGGGAAAAACTCTGGACTCCTCAGGGTTTGACTGGACATCATGCAGGAGGTTCCTGGACGTGAAGGATTACCCAGACTGCACCTGGGCGACAACAGGCGGCCAAGAAACAGCTTTTAAATCTGCCATCCTCGTCTGTAATGTCAGAAAGGTCTTGTTTATTCATGTATAATGATGGGAAACAACCTGAGCAGAGGTGATGACGTGTTGTGTGGGCTGAAGCCTGAAGAGGGCGGACAGCACTTCACTGGAGGGTCTGTTAGCACCAGTGATTGATTTCCTACAACACACAGAGGGACTGCCTGAAAACATGGAGAGGAACAAAGACACAGTCATTTAGATTACAGATGATCATGTTTACACAATGAATATATGAACCACTGTTACAGATGGAGGTAGTCTGAGACCTCCAGGGCTCCTAACGAGCCCATCATTGAGAGCACCTGCCCTCATTGCACCCAGCTTGAGCTCAATAAAAGGAGCTCCTTTCCCTCAGTTAGGTGTATGCAACAGAGAAGACAACACCTTCAGTTGTTTTTGCTGGGTTTGGTTTGAAGAGTGTGTTGAGAGAGTGTGTGTGTTTATGGATGTGTTGTGGAGGGAAGGAGGGTGGCAAAAGGATAATTAAAAAGAGGATTGATTTCTCAGGAGAGTTTTTTTCAGTTTACAGTTAGTTTAGGCCTGTTCCTTAGTTTGTCTACTCTTTGCAGTAGAATAAGTGGGTGGCTGTGGAGCTTTACACCTCCACTCCACCTTTTAGACCCCAAAGGCCTTACATCCATCCATCCATCCATTTTCTTCCGCTTATCCGGGGTCGGGTCGCGGGGGTAGCAGTCCAAGCAAATTGACCCAGACATCCCTCTCCCCGGCGACACTTTCCAGCTCCTCCTGGGGAATCCCGAGGCGTTCCCAGACCAGGCGGGAGATATACCCTCCACCGCGTTCTGGGTCTACCCCGGGGCCTTCTCCCAGTTGGACGTGCCCGGAACACCTCTAAAGGGAGGCGTCCGGGAGGCATCCTTATCAGATGCCCGAACCACCTCAGCTGACTCCTTTCGACGCGGAGGAGCAGCGGCTCTACTCCGATCTCCCTCCGGATGTCCGAGCTCCTGACCCTATCTCTAAGGCCGAGCCCAGACACCATTCGCAGGAAACTCATTTCAGTCGCTTGTATCCGCGATCTTATCCTTTCGGTCATGACCCACAGCTCATGACCATAGGTGAGGGTTGGAACATAGACCGACTGGTAAATCGAAAGCTTTACCTTCCGGCTCAGCTCCCTCTTCACCACAATGGTCCGATACAACGTCCACATCACTGCTGACGCCGCACCAATCCGCCTGTGGATCTCACGCTCCATTTTACCCCCACTCGCGAACAAGACCCCGAGATACTTCAACTCCCCCACTTGGAGCAAAGTCTCACTCCCCACCGAGAGAGAGCAATCCACCGTTTTCCGGCAGAGAACCATGGCCTTACATTTGTTTGTATATTTGAGGGTTTTAAGTTTCTTTTTGTTAGTGTCCCTGTCCATGACCTCTGACCTTCATGTCATGCGACTTGCATACACATAACAAACACTGTATTGCTCTCTGGGACCAAACAAGTTCACACAGATTTCTTCACTGTTGTAAATATTAAGTGATGTTGTATTTATTAAACAATCCAATATTTTCTCAACCTTAGCCTCTACAATAATTATCCTGTTATTGTTCCTACCAATTCTAGTTACATAAAATAAACCAGTTATAAGTAGAGGATGTATATGAAATAATTTTAGTTGACATGTTGACTCAAATTTGATATGATGATGACAAGACCAAGGTCATTTTTAACCTTTTATACACTTTTTATTGATCACAATATATTTCCTCTAGCCCTTTAAGTTCAGTTTTTATGAATCCATCAATAAAAATCTGATTTTTATCAACATTTTTTGTATTCCAGTCTTCAATAAAGACATGTGGTTCTATGCAAACAAACTTTTGGCTCATTTGTCAGCCGTCATGGTATCAGGAAGCAAACTTTAGTTGCTGTCCACACAGAGACACCAAGTTGAGCTCTTAATGATAAAATATAGAACATATTATTTGATGCATTCATCTTTTTTTTTTACTTAAAGCATTTAATCACACTAAACTTGAAAGACTCCCAACTCTGAAGAGGACATGAACGCACCCATACCTTCTCCAGCACTCCATTCAAACCAACTGGAATCACATAACAGCTCCCTCTTGTGGTCTGAGTCACACCCTGCAGGAAGTCTCTTGTCCTGGTGTCCAGCAGGGTGTGTGAGTCCAGCAGGTAGAACATGTTCACAGGTCTCCCAGCTGCCAGAGCAGGCAGGGCTCTCAGCACGGCCTCTGACTGCTCGGGGAGCTCCTTGCAGAGGAGGTGGACGGCGTGGCAGGCAGGGTCAGTGAGGGCCACGCTCAGGGCCGCCAGGAGGTCTCTGCCAGGGCTGCAGGTGATGGAGTGGATCCAGGACAGAGATATGTAGACCGTGTCAGGAGCACAGGGGAGCATGTGATGAGACCAGGAGGTAAACTGAGAGGTAAACAGAGGAAATGAGGCAGTTCAAAACTTAGCTGGGAGCAGGGAGCTGGCTGTCTTTCAGATATGCCACCTTCGCCCTTCTCACCTCTCCTGAGTACGTCATGATGTTGAACAGAGAGTCTCTGTGTGAAGCCTTCGTCAGCAGCGTCTGGATCAGCAGACGTTTCACTGATCCCAGAGCAGCTCTCATCTCCTCTGAGCTCTCCACGATGAAGGTGATGTTACATCTCTGCTGGCCCAGAAACAGAGGAACCAGGGCCGACTCGGGGGGCTTCATCTGTATGGATGTCATCTCTGTTCTGCACTAATGTAAAAAAAAAACAAAAGTTACTGCTGTTGTCCTATTTTTTTCTGGATTTTATAATTAAAAAAACACCAAAGTGAGAGAATGAGACTCAGAGATAACAAGGAAATTATTTAAGTTAAGTTAGACCATTGCAAAATTTAAATTCAAGTTTAAATTGACAAAAACGGAAAATATCTGTTTACTCTCTTACCCTCGATAACTAAATATTTTTACTTTTGAGAGTAAAAAGTCCACAGATTTATTTTCTATTTTAGGCAGAAACACAAAATTTGTTGTGGAAAATATTAAGATATTGCAAAAAAAAAAGCCCAGATTTTTTATATTGAATCTCCCTTAAGTGGCAAACAACTGTTAAATCTCGATAACCAAATTAGTTTAAAATTTGACATGCTAAATATCTGATTGCACTTAATCAAAGGACATATCATGACACGATTACAATATTAATACACAGAGAGGCGAGGTAGACTCAAGTTATAATCAGATATACAAAATATTTAACAAACTTTAAACTTCACTGTGAAGTTAGACTCCACTTTTCACTCTTATCCCCTTTATTTAATATTCTCATTGCTGTTATTATATTTTTGACCTTTAAATTGTGAATTCAAATTCCATTAAAATGTACATTATTTATTTTCTTGTATCTTCATTCTCTTTATTGTCATAAAATGTAAAAAAAAAATCATTCAAATGACAATAATAATAATAATAATAATAATGATGATGATTATTATTATTATTATTATTATTATAAAGCACTTATAAATGCTGTTGTATGATATTTTTTTTTACTAATTTGAATATTTTTTAGTCACATATAATATGCTAAGTTTCTACTGCTTGTATGTTGTTCGTTGTTCTCAACTTTAAATTCATTTTTTTTACTTGGGCGTGGAATAAAAACGACACCTTTCTATTATTTTTTTAACACACTGACTGAACAGGCAACATGATAAAAAGTACCTTACATGAGGCAGATAAATAAACCACTCTTTATTTATTTGTATTATTATTAATATTATTAATCTGAAACACCCACAGTGGAACAGAGCTGGTTGATTTACCTGCAGTGTTTGTCCGTTGATCAGTCAGCTGCAGACGACATCTTCTCCTCAGTGTTGACGTCGGTTACCACAGAGACGAGTTCTCCTTCCGGTTGAAGATTCGCTTCTATTCATTGTGTATTGCAACCATTCGATACCAAGCTACTCGAAGCGAGCAGGTGGCACAAGTTGTTTACAGTATTTCTGCCTTTATATGTCAAAAATGATCAATACACGAGTGAATATGTTAACAGTAAAGAGTTAGTTTGGTAGAAGAGACTTGAAGCCAATTTTTACAGACTTGCTTTTATGTGACTTCATCCTTCTATTTTTACTTCATTTTTATTATTATTTTTAGTTTTTATCCAGCTAACTAATTGTCTTCAATTTTTTTGATTGTTACATTTGATTATTTATTGTTTAAATAATTTTTTTTTTTTTATTATTTTAATGTTCCTAATGTATCCTTTTCACTTTTTCTAATTTTCTCAATGTGATGTCTTCCTCTTATTCTGAAAACCTCTTTTTTTGTTCTTTTAATGCTTTTATTTACTTATCCATTTTATCTATTTATTTTATTTATTTCTCTTTGAAAAACCTCTGAAACAATGATTTTTTGGTCTATTAGATAAATAAATAAAATAAATAAATACAAATAATTTATATTTTTATAAATAAAAATAATATTGTTTATATTTGACATTTACAACCCTGTTTCCACTTGATGAGAGAACACCACAAAATGTGTTCCTGCCATAAACTATATAAAATACACTTCATCTCACTCGACTCGAAGTGAGGCTGCCACAAAAACTGCTCCCCCTAGTGGCTGGCTGCAGTATAGGTCAAAAACTCTGTCTCCCCCATTCATTTGAATGGTGCTGCGGTCAAACTTTAAAAAATAAATACATGTGGTACGAATGTTTCTCACATCCGTATGCTGTGGTGAAATGTAGTTATTATTTGACTGTTTTGTGTCCAAGGCCTCTTTTTTCTGAAAAGTTTCTTTTTTGTTAGTTATTAGAGTTTAAAAAACGGGGTTTTACACCCGGATTCACTTTGATTCACAGCTGCTGTAGAGAGAAACGTCGTAGGACCTCAGGACGCTATGCTGAAGGGCGGAGCTTGTTACCGTGGAAACACGCAAATTCCCTACTGCGCAGACTGGCTGCAGAGAATGTACAAGATGGCAGCGTTCTGGAACGGGATATTTTGGCTTCAAAACCATACAATGGGAAAAGGAGCGACGCTGTCCATACAGTCTATGGTTCCTGCCAATCACAGCTATATCTGAATTGGAATTTCAAAATAAATGTATATGCTAACTTTCTAATGGTTTTTATTTTGAAATTCCAAATCAGATAGAGCTTTGATTGGCAGGAAGACATATAGAGGTATTCTCTCATCAGTCTGAATCAAAATATTTAAGTGGAAAGAAGATTTTTGATGTCAAATATATATTAATTCCCTGACTTTTGCACATTTTCATGTTACAGACGTCTTTTATTTTGAAAAATCAGAAGTACATTCCTTTTCTGTCAGACTCTGGGGTTTGTAATTTTGTTTGGGGACTGGTAAAAATGTTCCATAGCTTGTAAAAGTGTTTCATCCTTTGTAAATTTGCATTGCACTTCCCAGCCACTGTATCATAGTCTTTGATAGAGCCCAAGGTCAGCTGAGAAAATTAAGGTTGTCTTTGAAGGCAGCATGGTCTGGTTTGTTAAGATGTTTCCTCCCTCTTTAATTATGTCAGGCTACAGGTGGCTGACCTGATTCTATAAATACAGCTCAGATAAAATAGCGCAAGGCCTACTTATGAATGTGAGTGAAAATATCACCAGTACAGAACAACGATCACAGCATGTAGGATTTTATTCTTATATCGAGTGCTGCACCTTTGCTACAGTAGAGTGATAAAACATATCACACGTGTTGTTATCTTTTTGTAAACATTACAAGGCAGTGACCTCAATGCAAATACATGTTTTCAACTACAAAAGACATTTACAATAATACAAAATACCATTGCTCTGAATACAACAACTTGTGCTTAACTTTTAAACTCCCCTTCTGCACAATCCTCTTTTCTCCAACAGCCTCTTCAAGCTATAAATATACTCATAGAATAATATATCTGAATCAGAACAATATGTAGGTTTCTACAAGAGCTAGAAGTCACAATTCTATCAGAATCTCAAAATCTACAGGAGGCTACCACTAGTTGGTTTAATACTTTGTTTTCAGCTGTGCAAACGAACCACTGTAGTGACAGCTACTGCTACATCAATGCTACTCACTGCTACACAAAGGGACTGTTTTTGTGTGTGTGTGGGTGTGAAATGCTGCTGTGCAAAACACCATCTTTATTTAAAATCAGTGTGTGTTTTCAGACCGGGAGAAAGTGAGAGGTTCTGAGGTGAGAAATCAAGACGTCTCAAAAAAGGTCTGTAGTTGTATAAGTGTGGATTGTTGTATTGCTTTTGGTCACCATGTGTGTGTGTGTGTTGGAGGTCAGGGAAGCTGAGTCACAGGTCACTGAAGTTGTGGGAACTGTTGAAAAACAGAAAAGATGAAAGTAATTTGGTGAATATTTGGTTTCTACAACATCACAAGTCAAATATTGGTTAAGATGGCTTTGAGTTGTTTCTTCAAGAATATTTTTTTCCTCCATCCATTCATCTTTCTCAGCTTATCCGGGTCTGGGTCACGTATTTTTTAATTGTCTTTAATTAGAAAGCTGCAGAAAGATTTATCTTATTCAAATTAAAACAAAAAGAACAATGGAAATATAGTTCTTCTGTTCTAGTTGATTTAGGATAATAATTTGTATTGTTTACATTTCCAAATATAATCAATGCTTATTGTCTACAAATATTTAAAGTTTTTAAAAGTCCTGCTCCTGTTTAAGCTTTCCATAAGGTAAAGTTGGGGGTTTTGTGCCTTGCTCAAGTGCCCAGGTAAATGAACCACCCCCTTTTTCAGCCACTGGTCCAATTGCCAAACTTCACCCATACAGGGTCTTGAACCAGCATCCCTTCAGTTCCCAAGTCAAGTCCCTGTGGACTGAGCTACTGCCGCTCCAACAGAACTGCAGCACATTTAGCGTGATTGATTTTTGCACATGTAGGCAGGATTCATGTGCATTTCTAACACATACAGTATTTACATTGAAGCATACTTATCATATTCTAATGAATGTGCATTGTCCTAATTCAATATATTTCTAATTTTAAAAAAATCAGTGTGTTCAGTTGAATCAGTCATCATATTACTTTAGCCTGTACATATTAGTCATGCCTACTTGTTGTTCTTTTGTATTTATAGCTGATGTTATTGTTATTATATTTTTAGTTTTATTTGTATGTCTTATTCTTATTCTTATGCCTTGTGCAAAGAGAGCACAGTTTACCAAGTCAAATTCCTTGTGTGTTCAAGCATACCTGGCCAATAAAGCTGATTCTGATTCTGATTCTGATTCTGAATCAGTTCAAAGCATGCAGTTATCTTTTTAAATTAGCACATATTTCCCCTCGGGGAAGAACTAAGTACTTTTTGATCCTGACTGTCGCAGCAACAAATGGCATTTTGAGCAACAAGTACATTTGTCCATGTGATACAATTTGTAGCATGAGAGATGTTTTGTTCATGGACACACTGTAACTGTTTTCATAAGTGATCAAATATGGTTTAATACTGTGCAATGTGCATACAGTTTGTACCTAGTAGAGTATGGAAAACTCAGTAATTAATTAAAGTACTGCAATGCTTATCCACTTCTCCAGTAACATACTTTCATCTAGCTGTCTCCAATTAAAAATATTCCTGACAGCAATCTTGTTGCATTGTTATTCTATGTATTCTGCTAGTTATTCAGTAGTTCTGTTGTTGTGTTATGTGAAAGTAGGAGTCTCTATGTGGTATTTTACACTGAGCAAATACTCTTAGAATTGTACCTTTCATTGTTTGGCGTTTTGGCAAACTGAACCTGCTCCCTCATATTTGTCCCAAACACCAACATCTGCTTCTCTGTGTCGATCACAGTCTGCAAATAAAAAAGAAAGGTGAAAGAACAAGAGAAAGATATTTCAATAACACATCAAACCTTATTTGATTTCACTCTAAGCCTTGTTGTTGCAGTAAAGAGCTTTCTTTGTGATCTAGCTTTTAATTTGGAGGAGTAGCACAGCCCAAATCATTGCATGCACCGTGTTTCATTTACTTCATCTGTGAACTAAACACATTTTAGGAATTGTTGTTGTTTGTTTAAATATCTGTCCCACCTTAAGTTAAGTCAGTCTGATTATTCTAGAGTTATTGATTGTGATGAACTTCTGGGAGGAAGATAATTCACCTTGAGTGCCTTTAATGTCTTGTAGCCCAGAGACATCAGAGGTTGGTTACTTTCTGCAATAAAATATAAGTTACAGGCAGATATAACAGAAAAAAGAGACGTTAAGTTATCTTTAAATAACAAAGATTAAATCTTTTCATCCTCTTTCCTTACCCACTACAACAAAGGAGCACATTATCCTGAGCTGTCCGATGTAGAGGCTGAGTTCTCTGATTTGTCCGTCGATGCAAAGCTTCCGCTGAAACGGAAAACCATCCGTCTCCATTTTGTTCTCTTCAACCAGCTCTTTCCAACTTTTAAGAAAAACATGAAACACAAAACAATAAAATCACTCAACCCTGTAAGCGCTCCAAATAACAGAAAGTCAAAAGACAGTGAATGTCTCACCCTGATCTCTCTACAGTCAGTGAAGACATCAAGTTCAGCTTGCAGCCGGTGTCGATCAGCATGTTCACCTCCTGTCCTAAACACTGTAAACACACACAGGAAGACGAGGAGGAGGAAGATGAATATTAATGTGCAAAGGAAAATTTAAAAAACATGACGACTTCCACCCACCGTGCAGGGAACATAAATCAAATCTTCCTCCTCTTCTTCCTCATCCTCATATGAATGTAAATGACTACAGTTCAGAAGGACTCCACTGTTCTGAGTCTCTCCACACATGTTCATCCTTCCTCTGGTCAGCTTGGACTCCAGCAGGCGCTTCTGGATGATGTGATGTGGCTGCTGCAACACAAATAAAACAAACAGAGTTGGACAATTGTGCAATTTATGAGGAACAGTCCTGCCAGCATGGTTTGAAGGTTTTAATAAGATGAGAGAAAATCAGACACCTTCTTCAGTATCTGGTAAACATGCAGAGCAACTAAAAAGATGATCAAATTGTTTGTTGTTATTGTTACACACGACTATGTTCTGGTCACGCGGCAACCTCCAGGGCAGAGAAATACAAATAACACTTCAGTCCCAAAAACTGCAGTTCCCCAAACGGCCACTTGAGGCAGGCTCCAAAAGCAAGTCAACGCCTATTAAGCCCTATATTAAAATGCCCAACTTTATGGCAGAAATAAACATTTTTACAATCTAAACTAAACAACAATTTTGTCTGGAAAGGTTTATTTCTTCATACTTGACCACTGTACGGAGTTTTAATTAAAAAAATGTTAATTTTAATCATATTAAGGCCTAAAGATGTGCATAATCAAAGGCGTGGCTGCATTGAGTTTCAGTTGGATGCTGTTAGCCTTTAGCTAAATGTACTTTAGTATGACATCATGTAACTTTGGATCCTGGTTTTATTTCTTAAGTGTCTTGGTTAGTTTAGGTCACAGTGTTTTGCTGGTATATGATTCTGTCCCCACAATGTATTTACTGAATAAACACATGTTTAAAAATATTGTTTAAATTGTAAATTGTTACACATTACCGTCTAATTTTATAGAATATTATATTATATTAAAAAGCCCAACTTTATGGCAGAAATAAACATGTTTACAATCTAAACTAAACAACAATTTTGTCTGGCATGGTTTATTTCTTCACACTTGACAACTGTAAAGGGTTTTAATTTAAAATTGAACTCAATTTTTGATCATATTAAGGCCTAAAGTTATGCATAATCATGGGAGTAGCTGCTTTGAGTTTCAGGTGAATGCTGTTAGCTTTCTGCTAAATGACACCTGAGACAAAAGCACTGAGGCTTTCGGTCTCAGCAGATGTGTGTCTAACATGAGTCTGGTCCTGCTGGAGGTTTCTGCCTGTTAAAGGAAGTTTGTCCTTGCCACTGTAACTTGCTAAATGCTGCAAAGTGCTCTGCTCATGGTGGATTAAGATGAGATCAGACTGAGTCTACGGGTCTGAGTACGGTCTAGACCTGCTAAAAGCGTCTTCAGATAACGTTTGTTGTGATTTGGCGCTATACAAATAAAGATTGATTGATTGATTGAGACGTTGTTTACTTTTACACACTGTTCTTTACTTTAGTATGACATCATCTAACTTTGGATCCTTGTTTATATTTCTTAAGTGTCTTGGTTGGCTTAGGTCACAGTGTTTTGCTGGTATATGATTCTGTCCCCACAATGTATTTACTGAATAAACACATGTTTAAAAATATTGTTTAAATTGTAAATTGTTAAACATTACCGTCTAATTTTATAGAATATTATATTATATTAAAAAGCCCAACTTTATAGCAGAAATAAACATGTTTACAATCTAAACTAAACAACAATTTTGTCTGGCATGGTTTATTTCTTCACTCTTGACAACTGTAAAGGGTTTTAATCTGAAATCTAACTCAACTTTTGATCATATTTAGGCCTAGAGTTATGCATAATTATGGGAGTAGCTGCTTTGAGTCTCAGGTTAATACTGTTAGCTTTCTGCCAAATGACACCTGAGACAAAAGCACTGAGGCTTTCGGTCTCAGCAGATGTGTGTCTAACATGAGTCTGGTCCTGCTGGAGGTTTCTGCCTGTTAAAGGAAGTTTGTCCTTGCCACTGTAACTTGCTAAATGCTGCAAAGTGCTCTGCTCATGGTGGATTAAGATGAGATCAGACTGAGTCTACGGGTCTGAGTACGGTCTAGACCTGCTAAAAGCGTCTTCAGATAACGTTTGTTGTGATTTGGCGCTATACAAATAAAGATTGATTGATTGATTGAGATGTTGTTTACTTTTACACACTGTTCTTTACTTTAGTATGACATCATCTAACTTTGGATCCTTGTTTATATTTCTTAAGTGTCTTGGTTGGCTTAGGTCACAGTGTTTTGCTGGTATATGATGCTGTCTCCATAATGTATTTACTGATTAAACACGTTTAAAATGTTTTTTGAATTGTAAATTGATAAATGTTAGTGTATAATGTTTAAAAAAAGAGGCTACACAGCATCTCTTCCTTTTATAATTTTATGGAATATTATATTATATTGAAATGCCCTACTTTATGGAAATGTTTTATTAAAACAAAATTTCTATTAAAATATTTAAAAGGCGCTGAGACTATATTTTGGTAAGCAGAAAGTGCATGATGCTCTCCCCACAATGTATTTCTTGCCACAATACATGTTAAATATGTATTTTTGAATTGTAAATTGTTAAATGTTACTGTCTAATGTTGAAATAGACGCTCTTCCTTATGTAATTGTACTAAAGATAGACCTGAATACATAAAAAAAAAACTTTAACATGGTACCGGATATATTTTACAAAGTTGGTATACAAAAATGGGAAAAGAAATCACTCTAATATGTACAAGAAAAAGTCAAAGCTAATTAATAAAATCGTTCAAATTGATCAATGTTCTAATTCCCACAGTGTTTGGGTCAGTTCAACCATCTTCATCTTCAATTTAATGAGTTATTGTGAACAATAATTCATCAACTCAACCATCTTTCAATCATTTGGTCATTTTAAGACACATTGGTTCAATTTATTTAGATTTTTTTTTGGTCTAGACCAAATTGTTTTTGAGTAATATAGAGAAACCCCAGTCTCCCCTACTAACTTGAACAGAGGGAATATATTTTATCTTTAATTTATGTGATAATTTATGTTTGTTTTATGTTAATTTATTTTTCTATTTTACACATCAAAGGCCATCATTTTCATTACACATGTAGGTGATCCTGCTTCATTATAAAGGGGCTAATATTTATAATCTGTCCTAAAATCAAACCGGAAGTGGCTTGTTGTTGTTATCATATTTGTGTAGTCTACAGATCATCATGATAACAGTGGCAGTAAACAGAAGCCTATGATAAGAGACCAAGAGACCAAGAGACCAAGAGACACACCCCCTGTTTAGATGTCCCGAGCTTCTTCAGTCCATCCAAAGGGAGCAGATCAGCAGAGTCCTTATGGAGGAACTGGATCGCCTGCTTCAGCCTCCTCTGCTGCCTCATAGCCGCAGCATCCAGGACCACGGGGTCCCCCCGAGTCTCCCCCCGAGTCTCAGACCGAGTCCCCTTCAACATGGCGCCGGGTACCAGAGCCGAGGCGGTGAGGGTCCGTCTGATCTGCACCTGTGTACAGACTGGGTCCAATAACAAGGAATCCCCGGTGATGACTTCAGTGGTGAAGATGAGACTCCTCTGTCATGACAGGTGATCAAGTCAGACAGGTGGACAGTGTGACTTCCGGTTTTATCCTTCAAAATAAAAGCATAGTACAAATGGCAAATGATGTTTAAAGCAGACTCAGTCTTAGCATTAGAGTTTATAAACAGAAATACTAACTGTTTTTAAACATGGGAGTTAAACTGGATAAAGAAATATTACATGTAACATGTTTTTTGAAAACAATATTTTAGTTTTGAAGCTGTTTTATTTTATTATTTCTTTGTTTTATTTTATTTTATCTTTGTTTTATTTTTATTTTATTCATATTTATACGTTAATGTATTCCTTCTTTCTATTAATATTTTGACTTTCTTACATACTGTAATATCTGAATCCCCACCCCCCTCATAAATAAAGTGTTTCTGATTCTGAGTCTGAAGATCATAATTTGATTATGAGATTGTATAATCTATGCCTCATTTATATTTAATTAAAAAAGAGGCTTTATTGGAGAGAAGCCTTGATTTTAAAAATAATGCAAATTGTGCATTTTACACCCTGTCCTACTGCTAAATTTTACAATGTAACTATTACACATTTACATTCCCAGTTTTGCAGGTAACACAAGGAGAAATGTAAATGTCTGGAAATCTGAGGTGTCTGAAGTATTCTTGACGCCTGTTCCCTTTGAGCATATAGCTGTTAAATTCTTGTATGCTCTTCAAACATTTTTGGCATCATTTTCTCACAGTAAAGTGAGTATTATCAATTGGTCTGCTAAATTAAACCGTTAAACAGTTTATATTTTGTATTAAAAAATTGAATGATATGCATTAAGACATAATTGACGAATATATGGTTGGTTTGTTTTAGATCTTCAATCAACAAGTCTATCAAATGCATGATATTGGCTCTTTTGTCTCTTGGACTGACCCACGATGACCTGAGTATGTTGCAATGAGTCCATTATTTTTAATATTTTTAGAAGAAAACTAAAGACCTTTTCATTAAAAAAAAAACTATACTGTTTCTTGGAGTGTTTTTTGTAATTTTCTACTTTTGCAACAACCCTGCACAAGAAGAATTAAGCACAAGGCTCTACTTGAATTTGGTGCTTTTATTTTGATAGGGTCTTCCTGTTCCTGTGCGTCCTGGAAACTTCAACCTGCCTGAAAACCACAGGAACCAAAACGTCACTTTATGTAATCGTGACTACTCTATGGAAAAAAAAAAAACCATGTTCATTATATGATTTATGATTTATTGTAAACAATACAGACTAATGATTTTGAAAATGGGGTACTTGATGGAAGTTGGTGCAAAGTTATTTTCCACTCCATTTTTTTCCTGATTTCTTTAATTTTCTGTATTTCTAGCAACTCATTACAATGATAAAGCAAATAAGTGGAACACAAAATAATATTGCATGATATATAGCTTATGCATAAACTTTGCATCATTGATTAAACATGATACGGTGCTGTCAAGATGTAATTTCAGTACTCCATGCTGTATGAAAGGGAATCATAAAAGTGTTTTGTACAATAACCGTGATGTCAGAGTGTTTTTGGCACATTAATGCAATTCTTGAACATCATGACAGTAACATTGCATGTATGCTGGATTGTTATCTGGAGAATTTGGAACCAAGTCAACACTGTTGTGTTTCTCCAGGCTGCCTTCCTCCATTGCTCTAGTCCAGTTCTGATGCTCATGTGCTCATTGTAGGTTATGTCAGTGGTGAACAGGGGTCAACATGAGCAGCCTGACTGATCTGCAGCTACACAGCCTGATACACAACAAACTTTAATGCATTGTGTGTTCTGACATCTTTCCATTGGTGTATTGGTTTTCCCTTGTCACAGTCTACTTCTGGTATTGACCACTGCAGACCGGGAACACCCCACAAGAGCTGCAGTGTTGGAGATGCTCTGATCTAGTCGTCCAGCCCAGTGGTTCCCAAAGTGGGGGTCGAAAATCCCAGATGGGGGCTCCCGAAATGCCTTCCAAAAAAAAAAATCGAATTGCATATTTTATCCATAATTAAAAATATATGAACAAAAACAGTTGTTATATTTTAAATGAAACCATGCAAATAAAAATGATTTGAATAATTAAATTAAATTAAATTAAATTAAATTAAATTAAAACAACTGTATTAATCCCTCTAGGGGCAATTTGTCTGGAGCAGCTTGTACAAAAATAATAACATAAATACAAACAGGGACAACAATGAATTGTACACACACTACAGTAATGGTTAAAGCAGACAAGTAAAAGATAGGCAGGATAAAATCAATAAAATATCAGTATAATAAGAGATAAAAGGGTCAGTTTAATAAAAACAATCTAAAATATTATCCTCTTTTCTTTTCTAAATATTGTTTTCATAAATGTACTATCCTAATTTGCCACAGGCATCCACAGCATCCCTGTACACTAATCAGTGACAGTGGATAGCCACCTCTATTTTAAATAATGCCTCACACCCTCTGCACAGTGATTTGCAGCTTCTACACTCTGGAAGTTTTTAGGCCCAAGGTGCAGGACACAGCGTCACAAGAAAAGCTTTGTTCCTGCTGCTATTACTGAGCTGAACAAGCAATAGCTTTTATTTTCTCACATAGTCAGCCCCCAATTTTATGACTTGAGCCCAGATTGTCTTATTCATTCATGTGATTCTATCGTTTTTATTGGTTGACTGTTCTCTGATGTAGCCCTGTGATAGGTTGGCGACCTGTCCAGGGTGTACCCTGCCTTCCGCCCGAAGCCAGCTGGGATAGGCTCCAGCCCCCCGTGACCCCATATGGGATAAGCGGTCAAGATAATGGATGGATGGATGGATGTTCTCTGATGTGCGTTTAAAATGGAACCTTAAGCACTTTTATCATTTTATCATGTCTATTCATTTTACCATTTTTAGTGTTAGATTGGTATGTTTTGTATGTTTTGCACATTAAGTATTTTGTTCTGTCTGACATCTATCTTGTCATTTTGTATTGACCTAACATCTCACTGGCTGCAAAACAAGTTTACCTATGGGTACAAATAAAGTAACCTGAACCTGGACCTGAACCTGCTTCTGGATTAATTTAAACCCTCACTAATGTTGTATTTTTCATCATTAAGTACCTGAATCCTTCATAACCTTCATTGTATTTTGTTTTGTTGGTATCAAAGCTATGACATCTATCTATCTATCTATCTATCTATCTATCTATCTATCTATCTATCTATCTATCTATCTATCTATCTATCTATCTATCTATCTATCAGAATCAGCTTTATTGGCCAGGTATGCTTGAACACACAAGGAATTTGACTTGGTAAACTGTGCTCTCTTCGTACAAGGCATAAGAATAAGACATACAAATAAAAATAAAAATAAAATAACAATAACATCAGCTATAAATACAAAAGAACAACAAATAGGCATGACTAATATGTACAAGCTAGAATAATATGATAAAAGTGCAGTGGTGAGTTGCAGAGGTAGTTTTTACATTTAAACAAATAGTAGTTAAAGCTGCTGTGAGGAACTTTTGATTTATATCAATTTTGGCGCCCCATTTTGGACAAAGTGATACCTCTTATCTCTTGTTCTGTACATGCAAACGTACAAAAGTAACAGCCAGATTTATCATTCAATGTGATTATTTGCCATGAAAACAGACGGAAAAGGATGTTTCTCAAGCCAAATGTCAATCATGTGGTCTGACACCTACCCCCCTCTGAGTGGTTTAAGACTTTAAAAATGACAACAGAGAAGGTATCAGTGTTGTTGTTTATGGTTTTGTTTGCTTTTGAAGGTCATAAAGAGGCATCAGTGTTGGTTTCAGTCTGTTTCTCAGCTGGTGAAAAACTCCTCATAGTGCCTTGAAATAATAACATAAATAGAAATATGGAATTCTGCTTGGAGAATTGTTGACATTTGTTATATTATACTCTTTTCTTTTCTAAATCTTGTTTTCATAAATGTACTATCCTACTTTGCTTCTGGATTAATTTAAACCCTCACTAATGTTGTATTTTTCATCATTAAGTACCTGAAACCTTCATAAGAATATATTAAACAGCCGTCTAGTAATCACTGCAAGTGTTTCTGATTCTGATTCTGAAGATCATAATTTGATTATGAGATTGTAAAATCTATTCCTAATTTATATTTAGTTTAAAAAAGAGGCCTTATTGGAGAGTGGTCTTAATTTTTTAAAATAATGCAAATTGTGCATATTAAAACCTGGCCTTCTGCTGAATTTTTAAAAGGCAACACATTTACATTCCCAGTTTTGCAGGTAACACAAAATGTATTAATGTATAATGCTGTCAAAGGTCACTCTGAGGTTTCTGACATTTGTTATATTATCCTCTTTTCTTTTCTAAATATTGTTTTCATAAATGTACTATCCTTATTTGTTTCTGGATTAATTTATACCCTCACTAATGTTGTATTTTTCACCATTAAGTACCTGAAACCTTCATAAGAATATATTATACAGCTGTCTAGTAATCACAGCATGTTGTATTCTGTTTTGTTGATATCAAAGCTATGACATCTATCTATCTATCTATCTATCTATCTATCTATCTATCTATCTATCTATCTATCTATCTGTTTGTATTAACTTGTGCTGGTTTATTGAGATGTGATGCTCTTTGTAGTCAGTAGTACAGTCATGTGTCTGCTGTCTTCCTCCCTCTGAGCCTCTCTTCACTGCATTGCCCATCTTCCCCCTTTTTTCCCACACGACCTTGTTTTCAACATGGATGCCAAAAAAATCGACCCACACATCACTGTTTATGTCCCCGAAGAACCAAACTAACAGCCCCCTGCTCCACAGCGAGGCTCGGAATCCACAAAGTGGGACCCCAGCTGTGTAAAATTAAATCTTAAACATTTATCTTCCACGACCACGCAGCGCAGCTTCAACCAGAAGCCCGAGACAATACGAAAACCGACGCGGAATGGCGTCTGCTAGGGGCCCGGGAACATGAATAACAAGGAACTCAGACTCGAACTGGAGCTAACGGACCAATCAGAGGGTCTGAATCGCGCATGGGCGGAACCGTCCGTTGGAGGATCGTGCTGTCATACATGTTCCCGGTGTGTGGACGCGGCGCAGCGTTTCCTGCACTGGTGCATGGTGGTCGAACAGGAGGAATTGTTGGAAATTTTTCGGAGGTTAGTATATAAATTGGTTTTTACCCAGTATGCATTATTCCCACAGCCATGTCTGGGAGAGGGAGTGACAGGCTGCGGCGGGGATTAAACAGAAGGATGGGATATTCAGTGTTACCTTAAACTTAACGGACACCCAGCGAGTCTAAACGCTTATTTAACATTAATTAGCTCTTTCTTGTTTCCTTACTGCGACGCTACTTAAACAAACCGGGCTAGTAGCTTCTTGGTGTTGCTAACTAGCCTCCTAGCTGTCACAGACTCAACTTTACAATTATTTAAACATGTTAGGAAGCTGTTCTCTGTTAAACATGACAATATTAAACCCAACGGTTTGATTCTGTCAGTTGAAAAGTCGTGACATCGCTTTTTGGCGTAGTTAGCAATGCTATTAGCTTAGATGCTAACCTCTCTGCTGCGTTCTGACACATCGGAGGTGTTTTCACACGCTAACACACTGTCACTGCGAGCTACCTGTCCACACAGGCTGCAGCTGGGTCACTATTTATGTTAATGTGACATTAATGTGTCACTGTAAGGAAACTAATATGTTTGATCGTAGCAATGCTACTTATAGCTAGCTCCAAATTCAAACTAACTTGCGCCCAAACAGCAACGATAGTTAAAGACACAAATTCAGACATTGAGCACTTATTATCTAATTGATATATTTAGGTTACAACGTCTCAAATACATGAAGTTCAAAATGTGAATATGTCTCAGCAAGTATTATTTGTATCTGTGATGAATGCAGCCAACTAATGTTGTAATGTCATGTGTTACATTAAAGCTCCTGTGGGGAGTTTTAAGCTAGCTACAAAACAGAATGAAGTTAAAGCTTATGTCACTACAAGAGAGGTGTTTTCACATGCTAACACACTGTCACTGCGAGCTACCTGTCCACACAGGCTGAAGCTGGGTCACTATATATGTTAATGTGACATTAATGTGTCAATGTAAGGAAACTAAAAATGTTTTGTCTTAGCAATGCTACTTACAGCTAGCTCCAAATTCAAACTAACTTGCGCCCAAACAGCAACGATACTTAAAGACACAAATTCAGGCATTTAGCACTTATTATCTAATTGATATATTTAGGTTACAACGTCTCAAATACATGAAGTTCAAAATGTGAATATGTCTCAGCAAGTATTATTTGTATCTGTGATGAATGCAGCCAACTAATGTTGTAATGTCATGTGTTACATTAAAGCTCCTGTGTGGAGTTTTAAGCTAGCTACAAAACAGGATGAAGTTAAAGCTTATGTCACTACAAGAGAGGTGTTTTCACATGCTAACACACTGTCACTGCGAGCCACCTGTCCACACAGGCTGAAGCTGGGTCACTATATATGTTAATGTGACATTAATGTGTCAGTGTAAGGAAACTAATATGTTTGATCGTAGCAATGCTACTTATAGCTAGCTCCAAATTCAAACTAACTAGCGCCCAAACAGCAATGATACTTAAGACACAAATTCAGGCATTTAGCACTTATTATCTAATTGACATATTTAGGTTACAAGGTCTTAAATATGTGGGTTCATAATGGGAATATGTCTCAGCAAGCAGCATTTGTATCTGTGATGAATGCAGCCAACTAATGTTGTAATGTCATGTGTTACATTAAAGCTCCTGTGTGGAGTTTTAAGCTAGCTACAAAACAGAATGAAGTTAAAGCTAATGTCACTACAAGAGAGGTGTTTTCACATGCTAACACACTGTCACTGCGAGCTACCTGTCCACACAGGCTGCAGGTGGGTTACTATATATGTTAATGTGACATTAATGTGTCAGTGTAAGGAAACTAATATGTTTGATCGTAGCAATGCTACTTATAGCTAGCTCCAAATTCAAACTAACTAGCGCCCAAACAGCAACGATACAAATTCAGGCATTTAGCACTTATTATCTAATTTACATATTTAGGTTACAACGTCTCAAATACATGAAGTTCAAAATGTGAATATGTCTCAGCAAGTATCATTTGTATCTGTGATGAATGCAGCCAACTAATGTTGTAATGTCATGTGTTACATTAAAGCTCCTTGAGGAGTTTTAAGCTAGCTACAAAACAGGATGAAGTTAAAGCTAATGTCACTACAAGAGAAAAAACTAATGATATGAAAAAAATCAATGCCCCAATTCAAATTAACAAGCACCCAAACAGCAATGATATCAGCTCATAATAAAGACACAAAGTCAGGCATTGAGTACTCATTATCTAATAGACATATTTAACTTACAATGTCTTGAATATGGGGGTTCAAAATTTGAATATGCCTCAGGAGGAATAATTTATTTCTGTGATAAATGTAGCTAAAGTAATGTTGTAGTGTCATGTGTCAAATTAAAGCTCCTGTGAGGAGTTTTAAGCTAGCTACAAAACAAGATGAAGTTAAAGCTAATGTCACTACAAGAGAAAAAAATGAATGCCCAAATTGGAATTAACAAGTGCCCAAGCAACAGCGATATCACTTCATAATAAAGACACAAAGTCAGGCATTTAGCACTCACTGTTTCAAGAGTGATATTTAGGTTACAACGTCTTAAATATGTGTGTTCATAATGGGAATATGATTCAGCAAGTAACATTTATTTCTGTGATAAATGCAGCCAACTAATGTTGTAATGTCATGTGTTACATTAAAGCTCCTGTGAGGAGTTTTAAGCTAGCTACAAAACAGAATGAAGTTAAAGCTAAAGTCAATATAAGAGCCAGAAAAAGAAAGAAAGACAACCAGCATAAAGATTGAGGATTGAGGCTATTTTGAATATCTGAAAGTATTGCTGCAGGGTAGGCGTCAGACAACAGAGGTGCCAACACAAAGCCAAAGTTCAAGTTCCATGGCTGGAAATGCCCTGGGGTCCTAAAAAAATCATATTCAAGAAATGGATTTGTCTGAGAATACGCACATTTAAACTACGATTATGATGGTCCTATTTATTAATTTTATTTAAGAAAATTTATTTCCTCAAATGTAGTGTAAATAGAGATAGTACAAACATTTTTAAATGAATCTTTATCCCTCAACAATTACATTTTTAGCTGCTGCAAAGTGCAAATAAACAAGAAACAACAGATCACATGATGCACACAATGTACAAATAATCAGACAAAGTAAGAGCAGTGACAGAGCTGGGATTCTTGCACATGTAGTTTAAAAATGAACAGAGAAAAAGTAATCTGCACAAAATAATAACAATGATATTAACATTATTGATGTACAGGCAAAGTCAAAGACCCCAAAACAACATAATAAACCAACAACAAAACAACACAACAGTAATTGACCCAAACAACACAAGAGCCTAACACATGACTTCAGACCAAGAGGACAGAAAATAAAGAAGTGAAAACGCGACAGAGAGGAAACAGAAATAATTATAATAAAGAACATAACAGCTATAATTGGAGGTGGAATGGAAAGTTGTCAAAGCAACACAAAGCTAAAGCAATAGGAAATTGAAGCAATAAAAAGCCACATTAAGGTTAGAATAAAAGCATCAAAGTTATGTAACAGCCATAAAAGCATTAAAAAAGACCAGAGCAATAAAAATATGTTGATCAAATTGGGGTTAAAGCCATTGGAGGGATAATAAGATATAAGATAATAAAATGTCAGATTTAATAAAGAGAATTAAGAGACGATGAATGCTTAAAA
Organism: Notolabrus celidotus; assembly: GCF_009762535.1. NCBI lineage: Eukaryota > Metazoa > Chordata > Actinopteri > Labriformes > Labridae > Notolabrus > Notolabrus celidotus. The sequence continues at coordinate 34,757,460 of NC_048277.1, read as the reverse complement.
GGAGGACAACAAAGCAGCAATATAATATACTGTAATACAATCGCACATGATTTTCAGAGCAGGCTGGGTTAGTGAAACATAAGACAATCAGAGTAGTAGTGTTACATTGATCTGTATGAACATTATCAGTCAGAGAGAATAAGGGGATATTATGTCCCAGCTGTTTCAGATATTTTCAGGTGTTTACATCTTCAGTTGTGATCTGAGTTATGAAAGAAAAGCTAACGTTTGTGATTAGATAAATATGCTTGTAGATGGATGGCGGCAATGAAATGTTCAAGACATGTTTCATGTGGGTTTTTGATGTGAAAACAGGTCATTATAACAAATAACTACATGAAAAGCACTATAAGAGCTGATAAATAAAAATGTTGACTAAAGATCTAACACAAACTTTTAGGAGAGTGAATCTACAAACAACAGAAAAGAGTTTCTGCAGTGTTTATTTAAATGTTAATGTCTGCAAACTTGCTCATAAAACAAAAAAGAAGGATCAACTTTATGTGACTTTTTCTTTAAAGTGTACGTCTTTAGCTTTGTTTAAGATGTCCTCTGATATTACTTTTACTCTACTAGCTAGATTACATCCTCTGGAATATAACCTTTAAATCAAAATCTAGTGAAACCCCATATTAAGTTTTTAATTTTAATATTAACATGCTTTGTATGATTTGACATATTTCAAAGGAACAGGGTCATAAAGAAGCAGATTTCCGCCCTGGGCTACCATTGCATGTTTCTTTTCTTCTTTGACGTCTACACGACATCATCTGGCGAGTGATTGACATCCCTCTGTGCTTTCCTCTCTGTCACATCCTGCAGAGCGTCTCGATTCTCAGTGTGTTTCTGTGTTTCCTGTAATCTGAAAGTGCGTCCCCTGCTTGTGTCTCTCCAGCAGCTGAAGCATGCTCTTGGCCCAGATAAACCGGAACTCGCAGGGAATGGCTGAGTTTCATGATGCAGACGGGCAGCCGGTCACCCTCTGTCTGACAGAGGCTGTGACTGTGCAAGGTGAGCTCTTCAACTTAACTTTGTCCTCTTTATTGTTACTGCACATACAATGACTCAGCTTAAATGTAAGAAAGCATTGTTCTGTGCATCTTTAGTCCGGCTGTTTAAGCACTGTCATCTTTTGTTGAATTCCCAGATGGGGATCAGATGGACACCATGGACACGGTGAGCCTGCAGGCCGTCACTCTAGCAGATGGATCCACGGCGTACATCCAACATGACTCCAAATCCGCCTTTTCAGACGGTCAGATCATGGACGGTCAGGTGATCCAGCTGGAGGACGGCTCTGCTGCCTACGTTCAGCACGTGGCGATGCCCAAAGCAGGTGAGACGCAGCTCCCTGCAGTAGCCTACCAACTAACAGGTATTTCTACTTCTGAGTGACATAATCCTGATTACACGACTGAAATTATGCACAAAGATATCTCAAAGTGAGCAGGGTCACTTTTACTGATGCACTGCATATACATGTGTTTGCAGGAGGAGACAGTTTACAACTTGAAGATGGACAAGCAGTTCAACTTGAAGACGGGACGACAGCCTACATTCACACACCCAAAGGTAATCCTCCATCCATGTGCAAACAACTGGACCTGAGCCCCGTGTCCTCACTCAGTCTCCTCATGAACATCCTCTTCCTCCTCTTCATTTCAGACGCTTACGACCAGAGCGGCCTGCAGGAGGTGCAGCTGGAGGACGGCAGCACCGCCTACATCCAGCACACCGTGCACATGCCTCAGTCCAACACCATCCTGGCCATCCAGGCAGACGGCACCATCGCTGACCTGCAGGCCGAGGCCACAGCCATCGACCCCGAGACCATCAGTGTTCTTGAACAGTACACCACCAAGGTGAGCATACCTTAACACTTGTCCCCTGTGTGATGATGCCACAATGAACCTGTTTTTATTCGTCTATTGATGCTGCTCTGCACTGCACATGACATCACAACCATTTTAATGCTGTTTTAATTTGTAAACATACACTTTTGAAGTCTTAAATTTTACTTGCTGATATGTATTTGATATTCAGATTATTCTAATACAATATTCCCAACTATTTATTTACTTTCTTTGTCTTGAATTGCTATTTTATGGCTTTCTGTTGCATTTTTTGCATCTGTAAGTCTGTTTTTTGACTATAGCATTTCTAGTTTTTATCTTTTAGTGAGGCAAAATGTTGATAAATGTCAATATTGTCTCATCCTTTTCTGTTGTATAGATTACATTTTGTCTTCTGTGCTTTTATTGTCTGACATTTTAACAGATTTGGATTCCTGTGTCTGCTATTATATCTGAACTCTTACTTGAATGTGCATCAGTGTGCAAACCATTTAATTTTCAGTGAATTTGCTGATCAATTTATGATAAATCTATCCTCAAAAATTGTGAAGAAAGCTCATCATAATTTCCCAGAACTCAAAGTTATATCTTTAAATTGTTTCTTATGTGCAGTCCAGAACAAAACACTCTTCATTTACTTTCAGAAATGTAATGGAAACTTTTAAAACCTCACATTTTATTAATAATAATAATAACAATAATAATAATAATCTTTATTTATATAGCACTTTTCAAAACAGGGTTACTAAGTGCTTCACAAATAGGACAATGAAAACAAATAAAAAACAACAACAACCTGCAGGGAGGTGACAGCAAATAGAAATGACAGAAAGGAAGATAAAAAAAAAGGTTAAGATGAAATAATGTTGGAAGACTAAAAACAACGAAATATAAAAATATAAAAGAAGCATCAAGGAGCAAATGTTGACATTCTGCATGAAAAATAACTCAGATGATTCACTGCTTATTAGATCATTTTGCAGTTCATTTTCATCACATTGATTGATTGCAGGTGTAGCTTTTTAAAAACTCCTTGTTACATGTTTTAATAGAAAGTGTTCCTCATCTCTCCTCAGGTGGAGAACATAGAAAACCCCCTCGGGCCCTTCGGCAGAGTGGAAGCAGACAACGGCGTACACATGCGGGTAGAGGATCTTCTCTTAGATGTGACTTTGTTTTCATCCTCAGGTTTCACAGCTGAGTCTGACTCGCTTTGTTTTGTTTCAGATTGTGTTACAGGGTCAGGACAACCGGCAAAGTAGAGGCTCCAATGTAGGCGAGAAGTCTTTCCGCTGTGAATACGAGGGCTGCGGAAAGCTCTACACCACGGCACACCATCTCAAGGTAAGACTGTGGGAGAGAGAAGGGGGAGAAAAGCTGTTGCTTTGCTTGTGTGGGATTGTTAAATGGCATTTTTTCCCTGCAGCTTCTTCTTCTAATGTTAGCTACATGTTTGTTTGTTTGTTTGTCCTGCAGGTACACGAGCGCTCCCACACAGGAGACAAACCCTACATCTGTGACTATCCAGGCTGTGGGAGGAAGTTTGCAACAGGTGAGTGTGGAAATTCATTTTTCTCACAGATCTCTGATTCACTTTCATCTCAAATCAAGCCATTTGCTCAATAGAGAATGCTGTATTATTTAATTTTTGTCAGATTTAAAGTATAAAAAGATTGAAAAACATCCTCCAAGTAGCACATGTATTGACTTACTTGCAGCTAAACTGCTATAGCTCAATAACTTGATTAAAAAATGCTATAAATACTCTTCTGACCCTCTTTAAAGTAAGACATTTAATTAGTCAAAATCAGCCCAAGGTGCTCCGATGTGATTCAATAAATAATCCCACAAAGTTTAAAGAAATAATCTTGCTGTAACCAGACATAAAGGTTTAACTGAATGTCCATGATTGTCATGTTTTAAGGGTATGGACTGAAGAGTCACTCACGCACACACACGGGGGAGAAGCCATACAGGTGTCAAGAGCTGAACTGCTGCAAGTCCTTCAAAACGTCTGGAGACCTTCAGAAGCACACGAGGACTCACACAGGTACACAACCAGGAGCGAAAATAAATAATCATAAATATGTATTCATATGAGGTCTGATGGCGGGTTTAGAGAGCTGTAGTATACAATGTAGGGTTAAAACTACCAGGCCTTAGTCATGCAACTCTGGTTTTTGGAATAATAGATGGCTATTCGGTGTCTCTCCACAGAATGAGCTTTACGAAGGGTTTTGTTTTCTTCATGGTCGGAGCCATCACTGTGCTGTGAGAGTTTTAACACACATGGATGAGACGTCAGCATGTGTGATGATGGTTAGATTCACCTGCAGTCTAGTCCTCTTGGATTAATATTCAGGTCGCTGCATAGTTAAATTAAGAGTCTAATTTTTAAAGAATTTTCTTGGGCCGTTTTTGCACATTTTGGACAGGGAGTATTGGAAGGAGGGAATGGGGATGACATGCAGCAAGAGGTCAAGGGTCGTGGTCAAACCCTGTGCAACTACAGTGAGGACTGTTGCCTCTTTACACGGGGCAAATGCTCCTACAGCTGAGCTAAAAAAAAGCGCCCTATTAAATCATTTCTGTACAAACTTGCCATCATTTAAAAATTATAACAGAACAACAGATGCAAAACAGTAAAAATGTGTTTTGTCCATTTAAATATAGGTCCCATTTAAACATACATTATTATACAAGTGCACACACTTAATTTTAGTACCTGCAGGGATAATTCTGACGCTTGTTTTCTGCAGGAGAGAAGCCTTTTAAATGCCCGGTCGAAGGCTGCGGCAGGTCATTTACAACATCCAACATCCGCAAAGTCCACATCCGAACACACACCGGGGAGCGGCCGTACTACTGCTCTGAGCCGAGCTGTGGACGCTCGTTTGCCAGCGCCACCAACTACAAGAACCATATGAGGATACACACAGGTGAGTCATGTCAATATGAGGTTTGTCTCCTTACTTGAGTTGAGCCTCAAGTGTAGCATGTTGTAACCCTTGAGCTCAAAGTTCATCAAGTATTTAAATGACTGAAATCCTCATGATATCTAAACTTTTGTCCCCAGGGGAGAAACCATACGTGTGCACAGTGCCCGGCTGTGAAAAGCGCTTCACAGAATACTCCAGCCTTTACAAACACCACGTGGTCCACACACCCTGCAAACCTTACAACTGCAACCACTGCGGCAAAACGTACAAGCAGATCTCAACGCTCGCCATGCACAAACGCACCGCCCACAACGACACGGAGCCCATCGAGGAGGAGCAGGAGGCTTACTTTGAACCCCCGACAGGTCGGTGTGAATATCAGCGCAGTGAGAGAGGTTGGATCAGGTGCTGCAACGATTAGGGGACAGATGGAATCAATCTACAACAACTTTTTTAAAATGTTGGCGTTTTTTTTTAAAGATTTCTTTTATTTAATCATGTAAATTTAACTTTTGGGCTACTGGAAGGTCAAAGTGAGTAATCTGAACACCTGACTTGTGATAATGTAGTTCTTTCTTCTTAAAGATGGTGTTTTATTTTTTCATGTCTTACAATAAACATCAAGGAATTTTCTTATCTTAACTCTTGTTGTCTAGGATTTTCAACATTTAAATTTAATTCTGCTATTTGTGTATAAATGTTGTTAAAAAAACAGCCAACATGATTCAAAGAAAATCAAACAACAAATAAAAAGATTAAAGAAAAATGAATAAAAATGAAATTATAAACGAAATGCAAGAAAGAAAAAACTAAATTACAAATAAAAGATAAATAAAAAGAATGAATGAAATAAAAAAAGAATAAAAACTGAAATGATAAATAAATAATTAAAGATAATAAATAAAGACAATAAAAATAAAGAGAGAAAGAAAATGAGATTATAAATAAATAATACAGAAAAAAATAAAGGAAATAAAAGAAAGAAAGGAAAAAACAATTACAAATAAAAAATAAATGAATGAAATAAATACAAGTCAGAAAGAAAACTGAAATTATAAATAAATAAATTGAATAAAAATAAAGAGAGAAAGAAAATGAAATTGTAAATAAAAAATAAAGGAAATAAGAGAGAAAGACAGAAAAAGGGAAATTACAAATCAAAAATAAATAAAAAGAAAGAAAGAAAACTGAAATTATAAATCTATAATAAAGAAAAGAAAGAAAGAAAAATAAATTATGATAAAGAAAATAAAATGAAAAAAATAGTAAATAAACTAAACATAAAAATAAACATGAAAGGTAGAAGAAGTAGAAAACATTGTGAAAAATCATCATTACTGAAGAATACTGTATATGAATCAGAACTGTAAGTTTATATTGAAGAAAACTGTTGCCATAAAAATGTGTAAAGCTAGGATACTCATATTAGCTCCCTGTGAATGTGAAGGAAGTTTATTTAAAATAATGAAGTCTTTCTGTCTCTCTCCAGACGCCATAGATGACCCCAATGTCAGCTACACGACAGCAGTGGTCGACAATGAAGACTCGGGCTCAGAGCAGGTTCCCATCATCGACAGCACAGACATGGTCGGTCCGCAGCACGTTGCGTTGGTCACACAGGAGGACGGAACACAACAACAGGTAACAGAGTGTGGGCAACATACTGATGATGGACGAATTACAAGATAGGCACTGTTAAAAATAACACTAACACCAACTCTCCTCCTCTCTGTGTCGTGTCTCACATCAGGTCAGTATCTCTGAAGCAGACTTACAGGCTATGGGAGGCACAATAACGATGGTGACCCAAGAAGGCACGACCATAACCATCCCAGCGCACGAACTCACCACGCAAGGTACTCACTCTGTGACGATGGTGACGACGGACGGCACAGAGGAACAGGTACTTAAAGTTTAGAGTAACCTGCAGAGATTAATGTGACGTAGGTCTGTTTTAGATCTCCACAGATGTTTGATTCTTGCCTCTGTCTCCCTCAGGTGGCCATCATGACTCCTGACATGGCGGCCTTCCACACGGTGGAGGAGGCGGCTTACAGCCAAGAGCAGGATGAGATTCATCCTGTCACGTTACTGGCAACCTCCAACGGCACTCACATCGCTGTGCAGGTTTGTACACAAACAACACATGAGTCAAAAGACCGTTGGAGCTTCATTTAATACGTCTTACTGATGAGTGAAAGGGAAATTTTCACCTTCATGGTGTTAAAACAGGAAGTATTGTGGTATTGCGGTACTGTCTGGTGGTTTTCCTGTATTGATACTGCTGAGTTCTTGCTGAAAGTATCTCTCAGTCCTCTGTTGTTTGGATGATACTGACAGGAGTTTCAGTCTCGGGGGGCTTTTAAGTTAGTCCCCTGCCAGGTAATCCCTCCCCAGATCCCACCCTGTTGAGCTGTTAGCTTAAAGGCCCACCTTAGAATCACGGGTGGGTGGGGCTCAGCTCAGGGGGGGTAGGTGTGTTGCTGCTCTCCTGCTGGTGCATTTGTTAAGCAATCAATCAAAGGTAACAAAAAGGGGACTGCTACAGGATGTGTTAGTTTGCATGTAATCCAGATTGTTTTTTACAGAAGAAGGAAGCAAATGTTACAAGAATATTCCTTTTGTCTTTTTAATCCAGAATGAATCACACATTTTCACAGCGCCAAATCTCCAGAAACTTTGCTCTCCCACCTCAACAAACCAGAAATGTGATATTTGAAGGGTCCTCAAAATTAGGATGTCAAAACAGCTTCTTAGTGCTCTCTTGAAATGTTAAAAAATGAGTCCTACTTTTTTCATTTTGGGCGCATATTGAGCATGTTAAGACTAGCATAAAAGACTCTTGCACCCCTACTCAAAACACAACAGGAAGTCAGCTTCTGTAACTTGATTTTGGAAATCAATCAATCTTTATTTATATAGCCCCAAATCACAACAAACGTTATCCTCAGACTCTTTCCAAACAGAGCAGGTCTAGACTGTACTCTATGTTCTATTAAGAACAAAGACCCAACATCAAGACCGGATCAGATCCAGTCCCATCTTACAGACAGGACTCAGTCTGATCTCATCTTAATCCACCATGAGCAGAGCACTTTGCAGCATTTAGCAAGTTACAGTGGCAAGGACAAACTTCCTTTAACAGGCAGAAACCTCCAGCAGGACCGAATACTTTGTTTGTTTTCTTCATATTTTTCACATCAACCTGGCTTTATTGTTTAATTTAGCTTTTCTATTTAATCCTGGACCTTGTTTTAAAACTAATTTAGTAAGTTACAGTGGCAAGGACAAACTTCCTTTAACAGGCAGAAACCTCCAGCAGGACCAGACTCATGTTAGACACACATCTGCTGAGACTGAGTTGGGGTTGGAGAGAGGGATAGAGGGATTTACGGGTTCATACTTTAATTCCTCCTTACGGTTTCCTGCAATCCACTCCAAACTTGGTCGGTGTATTGAGGAGACATTGAAGGTTAAAAGCTTTAAAAGGATTAAATTGAGGTCGAAGTGCGGGAGTGTGGCTAGAGGTCAAAGTTTGAAGCTGATTCTATTTATTTTGCTGTGACACTCGTGCAACTTGAGAGAAGAGAGGAGTAATTAGAGGGGTGTCTATGAGTTACAGTCTTTGGTTTGTTCTTCAGAAGAGAAAATGTTGCAAATGTTTTAATTATATCTAAAAAAATGTGGTTTTATTTAGCTTAGTTTCGACAGCAGTGCAAAACATGTGTTGACCGAGCCGAGGAAATTATAGAATATTTATAAACACGTGTCTTTCCGTGACTAGAACATGTTTCAGCTACATCTTTACTTTGATAGTTTATTCAAATACTGTTAACTCTAAAGACTTAGACCCCTGAGGTGCTCCCAGATCTCATGACCAACAGTAATTTATCCTGAAGAACAGCCTCCATTCACCCCCTCCTGCTCTTTCTGTCATGTTAATTGCTCTGCTAAAACAGTGTTTCCGCTGTTTCCCATCATGTGACGGACGCAATGAAATCCTGCAGCCTGTAACGCGCTCAGTCACGGTCAGAGGTGGTATTGTCTTTTAAAGAGGTGGAAAAGTAAATAGATTAGATCAGCGGTGGTAGCTGTAGATTAACAGAGGTTATCAGTTTGTCAATCAGTGTTTGAATCATCCATGTCGTTTGTCTTTGTATCTGCAGCTCAGTGATCAGCCATCGTTGGAGGAAGCTATCAGAATAGCATCAAGAATACAACAAGGAGAGTCACCAGGTCTGGATGATTGATGGACTCATTATGGACTATAATGGATCAAATCCATCTCAAGTGGACTTTATCAGTGAAAGAAATCACAAGTCTTCCTCTCCATGTTTTTTTTTTTTTTTTCCAACAAAAGACAAAACTTAGCTTTTACGTGTACATAGGATTTTGATAACTGGAGTTCTGCTATGCTATTTTATCCCTCGACCAAAAAGAAGGACGAGGGGGGAAATGCTTTCTAATGTTTATGGTGCACAGTGCACAGTGCAGTGTACAGCTAATGCTATTTCTAATAAAATAAGAAATTGTGTGATTAAGTGGATGTTTGTTTCACTTTTGGGAGCGTGCATGTTGATGGTGAACTTTGTAACATATTTAAAAGGAACCTAAAGATGGATTTATTGTCCGAAGGTGAGAGTAGACGTGCAGGTATGGATACAGGTTGTCAGCCTTATCAGAAACAGCTGATAAGAAATGTAAAGGGCTTATTGCACACTGTTGACTGTGTTGAAGTATTTAAAGCCCTCCTCACACTATAGAAGTGATAGAAACTACATGCAGTACTCAACTACATTTCTTATTACTCTGCAGATTTAATCCAGTGTTTGTGACTAATCTACTTTACTGAACTTAGAGTTTGGTGTCCTTGGTGTTATTCTTCAATGGAAATGAAATCAATCAATCAAGATTTAATTATATAGCACCTTTCTTACAAATCAAATGCAACCCAAAGTGCTTTACAGCGATTGAAAACAAGAAAGAAGCAGATATAAAATAATGGCAAGACATATTAAAAAACAAAAAAGGATTTTAAAAGAGAGACTAATGCACACCCACAACAATAAAATATATAATTAAAATAAGTTAATGTATGGCCGCTTCTTTTGATCATGACCCCTGAATAATGGACGCATTGTCTCAAAGTCAATGTAATTGTGTGAGCAAGAGATACCTTCTAGTCTGTTAGAATTTGAATTCAACAGCCTGAGAGGACCTTAAGTCTATTGTACTAAATTTTCCTGATAATTCTTCAATGAGAATGCAATATATTGTTTAATTTATAGCCCTATATGTTGATTTTGCTTAAATTTGAGTGTGTTTACATGCCGATATTACTAAAAACGACATCCTGCAACCAAAAATAATCAAATTATATCATGAAAATTGGTTTATTTAATTGAAACCATGCATTTTGTGGAGACTGCAGATAAGAAATTGCAGATATTGCGGTTATAATGGGATTTTAAGGTGGTTAATTTGAGTATGTAAATTTTTATGACAACATAATTGGCTTATACATAATCTATCTTGTCAAAACTACACAGAAAGTGTTTTGTTTTAAGTTTAGATAGTGATCTTCATAATGTATGGCCGCCTCTTTTGATCGTGCCCTCTGAATAATGGACACATTGTCTCAAAGTTAATGTTATTGTGTGAGCAAAAGATACCTTCTAATGTGTTAGAATTTGAATTCAACAGCTTAAGAGGACCTTAAGTCCATTTTACTATATTTTCCTAATAACTCTTCAATGAGAAGGCAATATATTGTTTAATTTGTAGCCCTATATGTTGATGTTGCTCATATTTGAGTATGTTTACATGCCAATATTACTAAAAACGACATCCTGCAACCAAAAATAATCAAATAACATCATGTAAAATTGGTTTATTTAATTGAAAACATGCATTTTGTGGAGACTGCAGATAAGAAATTGGTTGATTTAACAGGTAATATCATGCTATGTATGTTGATATTACTTAAATTTGATTGTGTTTACATGCCAATAATACCAGAAAATGAATTACTTTAACCAAAAATAATCAAATTACACCAAGTAAAATGGTTTATTTCATTGAAACCATGCATTTTGTGGAGACTGCAGATAAGAAATTGCAGATATTGCTGTTATAATGGGATTTTGAGGTGATTAGTTTGAGTATTTAACAAGTATGAAAGTTTTTATGACAACATAATTGGCTTATAGATAATCTATCTTGTCAAAACTTCACAGATCGTGTTTCGTTTTAAGTTTTGATAGTGATCTTTATAATGTATGGCCGCCTCTTTTGATCGTGCCCTTTGAATAATGGACTCATTGTCTTGAAGTTAATGTAATTGTGTGACTGCGGCGGCCACATGAAAGGCACGCGTTCGCGCCAGTTTGTTGCTTTGCCACGGATGACGTCAGGCCGCCTTGAAACCAGCTTGAAACCTGAAACCCCCTCTGGCCCCGCCCATCTTTCAAAAATCGAGGACGGGCTCTGATTGGCTACTCGGGGACATGTGACCAACGGTCGCGGGAAGTCCTTTGCCACGCGCGTGATAGGAAGAGGTTTTTTCAGTTCTTGACTCATTCAAAGTGTTTTTTGTAAACATTGGTGAGGTATTCTCGTGGAAAGACGTGGTTATCTGACTCGGGGAACAATTTAAAGAAGGTGAAGGGTTCTGGAACTCGACGGATACGGTACTTTGAGGTTAGTTTGTGAGCTAACGAGCAACTTTGGACGACGCTGCGTGGATGGGCGTGTAGCAGTTAGCAAACAAGCTAGCTTTAACACTTCCACGCACGTTTTTTGACTTTTTTTTTACAACTTTACCTTCACTTTAAGGTACTTACAGTTGTTTTTAAGTGGTTTAATCTCCAATACCACACTTTCAGAATAGTTAAGGGACTCAACCGCGTGCTTTTCCCGTCGACGAAGCTGGGGTTTAAACCCTGAAAATGTCGGACTACCGCCGCCACAGACACGGATCCCCCTCCCCGAAGATCCACCCAATCCGGCAGAAACTGCAGTTCACATCCAGCGATGGAGAGGACGATCTGATTGAGGACGTTAATAACAGCACAGGAGGAGAATCTGGCTTCACAGAGATGGACTCCCCTATGCCAGTTCGCAGGGACACCGTGGACAAGCGCCTGGAGGAGAGCAGCAGCAGCCCCCTGAACCAGACCAGCGGGGACGACGACGTGGAGCTGTGGGACGAGGAGAGTTTAGGTTCCCCGTCTCATCTGCGGTCACCGAGCAGTGTTATCTTTGCAAACTGCTCGCCGTCTCCGAGGAAGATGTCCCGGCTGTATGGAGGGTCACCTGAGAGGTCCTATGTGCAGGACGACGGAGAAGGATCCAGCTCCCCGATCCCAGACTGTCCCGACACACCTCCGCACAAAACCTTCAGGAACCTGCGGCTGTTTGATACACCACACACACCAAAGGTTGGTCTTTTGCACACTTTAACACCAGCTCTACATTAAAGTTAGCATGTGATCATTCTCAGATCAAATTAAGACTACTTTTTCTGCAGAAACTCCCACAAACGAGGTAAAAACTGCAAGATATCTTCAAGTTTCTTTGGTTGCTTGCACTCCCACACACTGGATCTCGTGTAAGGACAGAAACTAGACACCAATCTGCCATAAAAAGCACAAAAATCAAGTCAGATCTCTGGAAAAGTTTCTGATAAGTACCCCTAAATGTCATGCATTCGAGACCAGCTGCAGAATTAAACACATTAACATCATATTTGAAGGGGAAATGTGGGTGAAAAAAAATCTTTTTGCACTTCTGATACATACAATGTAAAGTTTTTGGATGCAAGGGACAACACTGGTAAGACAACCTGCACGAAACTAGGTCAACTAGGTGGTTAAGGTGCTTTAGACTCCTTTTCTGCAGAAACTCCCAAACATAAGACAAAAACTGCAATATATCTTCAAGTTTCTTTGGCTGTTTGCACTCTCAACACACTGGATCTCGTGTCAGGACAGAAACTAGACACCAATGTGCAATAAAAAGCACAAAAACAAGTCATATCTCTGGAAAAGTTTCTGTCAGGCATTTGTGACCAACTGCAGAATTAAACACCTCTATATGTGATGGTGAAAACCACTTCTTTAACACCTCTGATACACACATTTGACTGTTTTTGGATGTAATGTGCAACACTTGTAAGAAAACCTGCCCAAAACTAGGTCAACTAGGTGTTTAAGGTGCTGAGATCTCTTTAATGTCAACTTTTGGACATACTTTTTTCAACTTAATTTCTGATCCTTCTCAGAACAAATTGAGACTACTTTTTCTGCAGAAACTCTCACAAATGAGACAAAAACTGCAAGTTATCTTCAGGTTTCTTTGATTATTTGAACTCTTAACACCCTTGATCTTGTGTCAGGACAGAAACAGGTCAGGTCTCTTGAAACGTTGGTGATAAGTACCCCTTAAGTCATGCATTTGTGTCCAGCTGCAGAATTAAACACCTCAACTTTATATTTAAAGGTGAAAACACTTCTTTTAACACCTCTGATACACACATTTTAAAGTTTTTGGATGTAAGGTGTTACACTGGTAAGACAATCTGCACAAAACTAGCAATAAACTAGGTCAACTAGGTGTTTAAGGTGTTGAGATCTCTTAAATGTCAATGCTTAAACATACTAATTTCAGGTTAAGTCTCAGAAAAAGGCACATAAACTAAAACCTAAGTGTTCAGCTTGAGTGATTTTGCAGAAACACCAACAAACATTTTCAGAGAAGGAACATCCTTACAGTTTCAGGAGATCTTTGTACCCCAAAAACTGTGGATCTGAGGTTTAAGACGAAGGAGAAATTGCAGGAAAAGCAACACACCATACCAATTTCACTGATTTTTGTCTCTAAATTTGGATTAAACTTTAGCAGAAGGAAACTCCAACTCTTTAAATGTCAAAGAACAGGCAGAAAAAGCCTCAAATCAGTCAATAAGTCGTACTTGTTGTTCAAACTCTTCAATTCAAACTCTTGAATGTTGTGTATTCACGATCGTACACACAGTTAAAGAACTCTGCGTCCTTTCCATAATGCAGAAACACCCTCGTGCGTCATTTTTTAAAAGTCTGTAAAGCTCCTCGTTCAGTTTGTTCTCCCGACACAAAGACTCCTCCTGGTTTAAATGACTCCAGACTTACATAAGTAAACCAGGTCAAATTTTGAATTCAAGGGAAAACTTGTGCTGCGTCAGTTAAGCCCGGTGACCCACTTACGGCACAACTGTACTGTTACATAACGCTCTCACTGTAGTGGAGGTCCTGCCAGATGATTCATCCTCTGGGAGTTGAATGTCTGGGCATGTCTCTGAATCACTTTTAAAGTTTAAATTTTCAGCCACCGCCCTCTTTTTCAGATCATATGCTTGTTTTGTTTATTTTGAACCTGGTTTCTCTTTTATCCACCTTTCCCCTCCTTTCTTTTTTAAAACTCAACAAGTCATTAAACCTCTCTTTTTCCTTTTCAGAGCTTGTTGTCCAGAGCGAGAGGCTCCGGTCCGGGATCCTCCAGAAGAGTCGCCTTGTTCAAGAATGTGGAGCCCGCTGGAAAGTCAATCACAGACAGCAGCAGGAGACAGCAGACCCCTCTAGTCAACTTTAACCCCTTCACCCCCGACTCCCTCCTCATACAGTCCGCCACACAGCAGAGGAACAACAGGAAGAGGGCGCACTGGAACGAGTATGTTGACCAGATGTTCTCACAATTTCAGAAGCATGTTTTACCCCCAGAGAAAGAAAGACCTGCATGTACACATTTATACTTAAAACCCCCCTCAGACCTGCAAACCGGTTCCTCACAGGTCGCAGAGTTCTGTCTTAACACACATCAAAGCCATTGTTAAAACAACCCGATACGTTGCAGCCGTTGACGAGGAACAGGAGGGTTTGGCCGGGGACCAGGACCTCATGGTTACTGGTTAAACTCTGCCATGTGCTTGTGAAGCCCTCGGTGCTGCCCCCTACTGGACAGAATGCTAACAGCACATCTATTGTCTCTGATGTTTCAGCTCCTGCGGTGAAGACATGGAGGCGAGTGACGGAGAGGGAGAGGAAGAAGTGCTGCCGCCGTCCAAGGTAATAAAGTGTTCACGTGAAGTTCTTTTATTAAATAATGAACAGCTTGATTCTCCTCATTTTTATAAGTTATCTGTGCTTTTCTGAGGTTTGTTGATTTATCAGGCAGCCTTTAAAATGTCTGAGAATAATCAGGGCTCAAAGGAACATCCTAAAACGTCTTATTTGACCAACCCTGATTGAAACTTAAGATATTTTTAATCTAAATGTTTGCATACTGCTAGATTAAGTTGTTTCCTCTTTAAATTGTGCAACACATTGAAAAGAAACAACTCTTTCCCCCTCAGCTTTTTGTGTTTGAACTCTCCAGAAACTCAAATATGATCCGTTTAATAAATTAGCACACCCCATTTTAATGCTTCTGTAAAATCAGCTTGTTTTAGACTATGTGCATGTTTTAATAAACTTCCTCCTCTTCTTCATTTCAGAGAATCACCATGATGGAGAGCAACATGATGTCCCGGTACGCCTCCGAGTTCCTCGAGCTGGAGAAGATCGGCTGCGGCGAGTTCGGCGCCGTGTTCAAGTGTGTGAAGAGACTCGACGGCTGTATCTACGCCATCAAGAGATCGAAGAAACCTCTGGCGGGATCCGTAGACGAGTAAGTGCCGTTTTTAGAAGACAAAACAAATTCTGTTTGAGCTTTGAAATGATCCGTCTTGAAACTCCTCCTTTTGCGTACGTGCACAAAGAAGCATCTAAATATATTTACAGCAGAGACCCGAGTAGCATTCCCCTCCTTCATTAAAACTTCCTCCACGTCTGTCTTTAATTAAAACCCTCCTCCTCCTCTTCCTCTGCAGACAGAACGCCCTGCGGGAGGTGTACGCCCACGCCGTGCTGGGCCAGCATCCCCACGTGGTGCGCTATTACTCCGCCTGGGCCGAGGACGACCACATGCTCATCCAGAACGAGTACTGCAACGGCGGCACGCTCTCGGACGTCATCACGGAGAACTACAGGCGGCTCAGCTACCTGACGGAGCTGGAGCTGAAGGATCTGCTGCTGCAGGTCACACGGGGACTCAAATACATCCACTCCACCTCTCTGGTGCACATGGACATCAAACCTAGTGAGTACACGCTGCTGTGAAACCATCGTTGTGATACTTTTTCTTCTTCGGAGCAAGAGCCTGACTGTTTCTTCTTCTTTCTCAGGCAACATATTTATCTCAAGGAAGACGGTACCAAGCTGTGACGAGTGTGACGACGATGAAGCTCTGACCACCAGTGTTATCTATAAAATAGGTGAGCAGCCTTCACCGCTCTGCTTGTTTTTTCCTTTCATTAAAATGTTTACCTTCATATCTTTAACCTCTCCTCTTACCTCTTCCTCTCCAGGTGATCTCGGTCACGTGACTCGAGTCAACAACCCTCAGGTGGAGGAGGGAGACAGCAGATTCCTCGCCAACGAAGTCTTACAAGAGGTTCGTAGTCGTCCTTTCAAACTTCATCTCCATTAGCCGAATGTCACATACAGAACTTATAATAATCCTCCCTCTGTGTCTGATCTCTGCAGGATTACAGTAACCTGAGGAAGGCAGACATCTTCGCTCTGGCTCTGACGGTCGTGAGCGCCTCGGGGGCGGAGCCTCTTCCCACCAACGGAGACAAATGGCACGAGATCCGACAGGGCAGACTCCCCGCCATCCCTCAAGTGCTCTCACAGGACTTCCTGAGTCTCCTCAAGGTAAGAGTCGACGTGATGTCTGTGTGTGTGATGGAGGAGGAGAGGACTGGAGGGTTTCTATGTTTCCTGTTGAGTTCAGGATTATATTTAAAGTTAATTTGAATCATTTGATTTTTTTTCCTGTTAATCTCTGGTGTATAAATCCTGCTCTTCAAATATTTATGTAGCATTTACTTCTGGAAATATTAAACGATTTTGTCTCCTTTTTTAAATCATAACTTTTAACACAATTAGGAATCATAAGGACACATTTTAAGAGGAAACTGGTGATACTGATCTGATCTAATCTCCTAAAATGTGAATATTTCTGTTCTGAGGACAAAATTAAAAGGAATCCTGGTCTTGTGGAAACACTGATTTACCTTTCTCTCTTACTTTTATGACATGTTGTTGACCAAATAATAGAAACCAGGAGACAAATCAACAATCAAAAGTTCCTCATCCAAGCATTAATCTGATTAAACCAGTAATTCCATCCACTGTTTGATGACTTGACGTTTGATGTTTTCCTTTTGTCTTCTAGCTGATGATCCACCCTGATCCCAGCAGACGACCCTCGACCTCCGACCTCATCAAACACCCGGTTCTCCTAACGGCCGCCAGGATGAGCGCAGACCAGCTCCGAGTCGAGCTCAACGCAGAGAAGTTCAAGAACGCACTGCTGCAGAAGTAAGACCACATACCGCAGATTTTTGAGTTTTTGGATGAGTCTTGATCAATAAAATGATAAAGTAAATAGTTTGATTGTCACAGTCTGAAATAGTCATTACTTTGTGTTACTTGGTTGATATTTTAGAGCTAAAATAAGTCACTTTAAAGTGTCTTAAAGTTAGTTTTTCATAAATTTTAGGCTTTTTCTGATGTTTTACACCCTCTAAGATTCATAAAAAAGAGAAATAATCAACAGTTTCTTTGCTTTTTTGTCGTATTTTAAAGATTACCTGAATTTTCTTGCTTTTTAACGTCTGCTCAGGCAATAAATATTTAAATGGTTAACTATTTTGGACATTTTTACTCACAATTTTCTTGCACTGAAAGGGTAACTAAGTAATTTGCAGATCCAAGCATTAAATGCTTCATCTTAAATGTCAGAATATTTAGTTTAAATCTCCTGTGATTCAAATCATTCAGTCTTCATTCAGTTGTGTATCTCGTTCT
Source organism: Notolabrus celidotus (assembly GCF_009762535.1). Lineage (NCBI taxonomy): Eukaryota > Metazoa > Chordata > Actinopteri > Labriformes > Labridae > Notolabrus > Notolabrus celidotus. Next base: position 34,739,721 of record NC_048277.1, on the reverse strand, counting down.
CTCCTGGTGTCATTAACGCTCACCTCTCTCCCTGTGTCCTCCTCAGAGAGCTGAAGAAGGCCCAGCAGGCCCGAGCAGCAGCCGAGGAGAAGGTTCTATCCACCGACCGAATCCTGACCCGCTCCACGCTCCAGTCCAACCCCAGAAACTCCAGACTCATCGGGAAGAAGATGAACCGATCGGTCAGCCTCACCATCTACTGAGACTTTGACCCCAAACAGGAAGGCTCACGGACCTTTAAAATGAAACCTGTTCAGAACAGAACCGGTCTGTCTTGTCGTCGTTGTTGGCGGGGAGACAGACGCCTGTCAGTCGAGGTGTTGGGCTCCTGAGCCCAGTCAAAGCTGTGTAGACTGTTACCTTACTGGAAATCAACCCACCAAGACTCCCAGACTTTTTCAGATGAACTTAAAAACATTCCCTTTAAAGGTAGCTACCGTACCTTTCCTACACTCGGTCATTCCTTCAGTTTGAACAGACGCCGGGCTCCGCCTCCGTCTCTGTCCTTGCACTTCCCTCGACAACGATCAGAAGCTGCAGTGAAGCTCTCTCCTTCAGTGTGAATGTACTCGCCGCACCTTACTGCCTGTCAAACGCCTGACGCTGGGTACCGGAGGGTCTGAGAACTGACTGAGGGTTCTGTTTGTAAAGGAGCACTTTGGAGGCAACGCGTTGGATTTTGCCGGAAGAGAAAAAAAAACTGCTGCTATTGATGTTTTTGTGTGTATCAGGGTTTGGCCAGTTTCAGGTTGGATCGTTCTTGAGGTCATTGGCTCTTATTTTCACGTAGCAGGAGTCCGCTCATGTACACGTTTTACTTCCGGGTAGAATAGAAGCTGGATCATGCCGTTCCTAGAGAATCATCCAGTGAATCTGCTAATCCATGATCAGTCCTGTTTGTTTGGATCCTTAGTGTTTGAACCCCCCCTGTTGATCGGTGCGGCCAACCCTGCCTGTAGCATTAGAACAATCACTGTCCTGTTCTCTGGATCCTCACATGTTCCTCTTATCTTTATGTTTCTCCCATTAGACTCATCTTCAATTACCGTTAAGAGAAAAACCCTCTGTTTGTTCCTGTAACCTCTAACATGAATCTTTGTTGTTTTGTAAATATGTTCTTTTAATAAATTCTCACTTCCCAAATATTCTGGTTTTAAGAAGACTCTTATTTTACATGCACAGACGTTGGTGTTCATTACCCGGCTGTCTTACTCATCTTCAGGTTGTGTAAGATGCTTGATTCTGATTGGTCAAAACCCCTTGACAATGGTTATTAACTTTCACCAAACACAATGTGTTTAGTTTTGGTTAGCATGCTAAATCTGCAGGCTACAGACATTTTCATATTGGATCCTGCCCATCAACATGATCGAGTAGAGCAGGTGAGAGAAACTTTAGGTTAGCGGTCTCTACAAAGAAACTGAAACCATGAGCGGTGGTGATGATAGCAGCAGGGTTCAAAGTTGTGACATTAGTTTATTTTTATAGGTGTGTGAACCACAGAGCTCAGAGAAGAAGGAGAGCTGAATGAGGACAGTTTCATGTTCAATCCACCAAAACACGCAGAGAAGAATCCATCAAAATGGAACAATCACTGACGTGGAATAAGTGGGACTATTTTTAAAAACTGTAAACATAAATCAATTTAAATCAATAAAATCATTGTTCATTCTAGTTCCAATAACTACCTGTTAACCACACATTATCCCTTACATAATAATACAGAAAAATAAACCCCGCCCCCCTTCCCATTCCCCTTCATACATAAACATAATCAATGTAGAAGGCTTTTGAGTTTTGCAGAAAGCAGCTTCCAGATCTCTCTGTCGCCTCCTTTGGAATCATCTACCAGTCAGGGTCCGGGAGGCAGACACCCTCTCCACTTTTAAGAGTAGACTTAAAACTTTCCTTTTTGATAAAGCTTATAGTTAGAGCTGGATCAGGCTTGGACCAGCTTTTGTCATGCTGCTATAGGCCTAGACTGCCAGGGGAATTGGCACACTGACACACTGGGATCCTAGCTCACCTTCTTCCCCCCCAACCCCTTCATCACTTACTTTAACTCTGCCTGTCCCATTAAAGTTACTAACCATAGACCTTTCTGGAGTCCCTGAGCTCCATTGTCTCGTAGATTCCTCTGAGCTGCCGTAGACGTCCTCCTGCTGTGGACGATCTGGACTCCAGCTGATGCGGACGTGCTGGACTCCAGCGGCAACAGCTTCTACGACTCGTCTCATCACTATCACTTCTCTCTCTTACTCCCCTCTATCTGTCTTTCCAGACCCAACTCGGTCGAGGCATGATGGCTGTCTAACATGAGTCTGGTTCTGCCTGAGGTTTCTGCCTGTTAAAAGGAAGTTTTTCCTCACCACTGTAACTAGCTAAATACTGCGATGTGCAATGCTCATGATGGATTAAGGTGGGGTCAGACTGAGTCTTACCCTGTCTTGAAGTTGGGTCTCTGTTCATAATTTGACATAGAGTGGTCTAGACCTCCTATGTTTGTAAAAGCGTCTTGAGATAACGTTTGTTGTGATTTGGCGCTATACAAATAAAGATTGATTGATTGATTGATTTTTCCCCATGAACTCTGGCAGTAGATTACGGTGGCTGGTAAGTGTATGCAAATTTACAAAGGATGAAACACTGTAACAAAGTTGGAGACAAATTTACATTTTGGAAAACATTTTTAAATTGTATTAAAAAAAAGGCCAAAACCAATGTACAAAATCAGGAACAATTTTATAAGAGACAGAACATTTTTACAAGCGACTAAAAAAACTACAAATGGCAGATTCTGAAACATGAAAATGTCCAACAGCCAGGGAATCAATATATATTTGACATTATAGCAATCTTGTCTCCGATAAAATATTTTGATTCGACTGATGGGAGAACACCTCAAAATGTGTTCCTGCCAATCACAGCCTGCCAATTCAAAATAAAAAACACTGTCAATTTAGCATATACATTTATTTTGAAATCCCAAATCAGATATAGCTGTGATACAGGGATCGCTGTGGCACGTCTTAGCTCCGTCTCGGAGTGTGTCACCTGCTGTCAGATGCTGATTTCTTCTTCCAGCAGGACGTAGCACCTGCCCACAGCGCCAAAACTACAACCTAAAGGACTGCTGACTGTGATATTACTGTGCTTGATCAGCCAACTCATCTGACCTGAACCCCTACTGAGAATCTGTGGAATATTTATCAGTTTGAAAAAGAACAAACATATTATTATTTTTACCTTTCGTACATATTTCTTTTTTGAATATTAACACAATATTGTATTGTATTTTCACTATAATTTTTTCTCTCTTCTCTATTTATCTGTTTTCAAATTCTTATTGTTATTCATTATTATAGTTTAATTAATTTGTTCATTCACTTATCTACTAATTTTGTATTTCTTTACAAGAAAACAGAACATCACTTGCCTGAATTGTTAACATTGATCTTCTTTATATCCACATCCACATCACTCCAGTTCTTAGATCTCTACACTGGCTTCCTGTCTGTCAGAGAATAGACTTTAAAATCCTGCTGATGGTTTATAAAGCACTGAATGGTTTAGGCCCAAAATACATAGCTGATCTGCTACTACTTTATGAACCACCTCGACCTCTGAGGTCATCAGGTACTGGTCTGCTTTCAGTCCCTAGAGTCAGAAGGAAACATGGTGAAGCAGCGTTTAGTCATTATGCACCACATATCTGGAACACACTCCCTGAAAGCTGCAGGTCTGCTCCAACCCTCACCTCTTTTAAATCAAAGACTAAGACTTTTTTATTTGCCACTGCCTTCCTATCTTATATTATTTTAACCCACTTTAAATTAAAATTTTAATGTAATTTTTAATATATTTCTAATTTTCCTTTTCTTTTCTGTTTTATGTGTTCTTTTATGCTTGTCTGAATGTCTCCAATGCTTTTAATGTTTTAATGTAAAGCACATTGAGTTGCCCTCGTGTATGAAATGCGCTATACAAATAAAGCTGCCTTGCCTTGCCTTGCCTTATATGATGTGTAAAAATTCAAATAAACAGATCTTTGAAAAAATAAATAAATATCGAACATTTTTAAAGTGTAATTCTTTTTTTATACAGAACATTAAGTGAAGACTTGATCCTTGTAAAATTAAGATTATTTTCCTTTGATAATCACAGCCTTATTCTGGTAATTATGAAGGAATGATGACTTCATTCTTGTAATATTGCACGTTTTTGTCTCAGAATAATTGTATTCTCGTAAAATAAATACTTTAGTCATGTGAAAAGTTACCACTCTTCTTAAACCATCACTTTTTTAATGTCTCTATCTTTTTTTCTTTCTTTTTTTAAATGTAAATTAAGTATAAAATGTTGTTTCTGTCTTCCTAATGGGTGGAAGGTTTATTTGCGCATGCTCAGTCAGAGTCTTTCTCCTGTTTGGAGTCATTGTTACAGCTGTTCCCTGTCTCCTGTACTTTTGGAGCCTGCTGGACAACTTTTAAATAGTTTTTCAGTCTCTTTAGAAAACAAATAAACTCTTTAAATAGTCTAAATCTGCAGCCCTGTCCTTGTTAGTTTGAGCCTCACACACCATCTTCACCCTGAGTGTGTGTTTGTGTGTTTTCTCGCTGAGTGGAGCTGCAGCTCTTCTCTCATTCTCACGCTGAACACGCAGCTCGAGCTGCAGTGACAGCGCGTCACGTGACTGCTGCTCCACAGTGTGAGTCCAACAGACGACAGATCACACACTCACACAGAGCGACAGAGGAAGAAACACACACAGACTCACACACACTCACTCACACACAGTGAGAAGAGAAACAAGCTGAACTTTGAGGGGAAAAGCTCGAAGATGCCTCTCCGGGAAGAACTGTTGAAATCCATATGGCACGCGTTCACAGCTCTGGATGTGGATCAGAGTGGGAAGGTGTCCAAATCTCAGCTCAAGGTAAACTTTATCCTGGTTTTATTTCTCTGTGAGGTGGAGTTCAGCCAAGCAGGAAACACTTGATCTACAGGCTCAAAGTTTTCCTCTGCTGTGAGTTTGTTATTGTTTGTTTCTGTGGATTTACGCATGATCCAGAGCTGCAGAGACGCACCTGTTCATCAGTTCACACTGATTCAAGCAAATAATGAATCCTCTGCATGACTAACACCAAAATACACTGATCCTAAATATTCTTGGGATAAAATTTGAACTCATCTGAACTCAAATTAGTCAAAGTTTGACATTAAAAGGTCTCATAACTGTGGAGGAGGAAATATTAAAGTGATCTAATTAATGCAATTAAAGTTCCTGCAAAATGACTGTAACATCAAGAGTCCTAAATTAAAATTACTCCTGCATATTACAAGGAGAGTGTTCATAGTGTATTCAAAGTTAGAGTACACAATGTCCCAATGACTGTCACACTGCTTTATATTCTATCATTATTTTATTTTAACTCCAGCATCATGTTTACACTTGATGTTTGAAGTACAGGCAGGAAAAAGTGACTATGGTAGAAGTACACAACACAGAACAATGCCTCCTATAACAGCTACAGGAGTGCACAGATGTCTGTGGATAGTTTAAGTTGTATAATTCTCTGTGCAGCAAAATAAGTGTCAGAGTCAGATTGTACATTAGTGGATACTTGTTTGTACTATGTTAATTTTTATTTATTTTGTATCTGTCATTGTCCTTCCTCTTTTCACGTTTTAAAAAAACAAACAGTGCAGACACGTTTCTCTGTTTTTAAGTAGTTATTTTTAATTTTTATTATCATTATTATTTGTATTTATTTATTATTTTATTCATGTATTATTCTTATTCTTATTCTTATGATTAAATTATTATATTACTTCTGATCAATGCAGATTGATGTAAAAGCAGGATTTGTTTTTATTTCCTAGCTTTCCTACTATAATCTCCTGGTGTTAAATACTTGATTCTGATTGGTCCAAAACTCACAACATCGATAAGTAAATTTCTGATCAGAAAGATGATGATACCAGAGACAACCTGATCACTAATGTCATGTCAAATTAATCTGTGACACGTTTCACCTCTGCCTCTTGACACTGTGCCAAAAACTTTTAAGCCTAGTTTATATTTCTACGTCGAATCGACAGCGTAGCCTACTCGTGTAAGTCTGCAAGCACTATGATTGGCTGTACATCGACCATGTATTTCATCTACTCCGACGTCTCCTCTCTATGCTTCCCTTGTAATCATTGCTGCATGATAAACAGCAACATGTATCAGCTCTACATTAACATAGCGGGGCCGGAAACAGGCGACCAGACTATCAGAGAGACCACACTGCCCTCAAGCAATTCGACGTAGTATTGCTGCACAACACGGACAAATCGAAGTATGAAGTGCTCACATCCACGTCAACCACTGCTGTGTAGGGTCAACGCAGAAGTATAAACCAGGCTTTAGCATTCTTAATACCTTGGCTCAGCAACATGGAGGATATTTTAATGTTCACTTTAATGTGAATTATAAAAAAAGAAGCTAGCTGATGTTTTAAAGGTGACATTTCATGCAAAATTGACTTTTTAATGGTTCTCTACCTGAAATATGTGTCCCTGTCTACAAACCCCCCGAGAATGAAAAAAATCCATTCTGCCCCTGTTCTGATTTCTCCACCTTTCTGTAAATGTGTCTAAAACGAACCGTTTCAGACTTCCGTGTTTTTGTTACGTAACAACAATATCCGGTCTGTCACGGAGTCAGAGCTCGGAGCTTGTTCAGCCCATAGACTGTATAAAATAATACTGAATCCCTCCTCCGTTTTTCATTCCCTGCATAAATGTGTGCTAACAAGGAGCTTAGGAGGGAGGCATGCTAGTTGTAGGCTGTCTTAATAAACACAAAGGTCGGTTTTACTCCCCACGTCTGCAGATTTGAAGATCTAGTGGATGATTTTTATTTGTCATGGATAAGTGCTAGCGCTAATTGGCATAGCCACATAGCTACATGTTCATAGCTGTAGCTGTAGCTGTAGCTGTGTACCAAGACACACGTCTACATACTGACAAATAAAACAACAAGAAACACTAAATCTGTGACCAATGGTTCAGAAAGGTCCTGCTGCCTTTCTGGCAGAGGTCGGTTTTACTCCCCACGTCTGCAGATTTGAAGATCTAGTGGATGATTTTTATTTATCATGGATAAGTGCTAGCGCTAGTTAGCATAGCCACATAGCTACATGTTGGTAGCTGTGTACCAAGACACACGTCTACATACTGATAAATAAAACAACAAGAAACACTAAATCTGTGACCAATCGTTCAGAAAGGTCCTGCTACAGGCGCCTCTCCGTCAGGATCAGATTCAGAGGGTTGAAGTAACGCGACCTCTGAGCAGCCGTGTATATTCAGCCAACATGTAAACATTAGATCAACGTGCTGGAGAGCCGAGGCACATCCACTTCCAGAGGGGGCGTGGTCAGAGGGAAAACAGAGTGTTCTGATGAGGAATGAAGAAGAGGGTTTTTCAGGCAGACCAAAATCTGATTTCAAAGTGTTTTTTTGAGCATAAACTTTAAAGACATGTTTTGGGGACCTCTTAGACCAATATATATTGATGAAAAAAGCATATGTCCCCTTTAACTCATGTCCCAACAGGAAGTTTATAAATCAATAAAATCATCTTTTGATGAATATTTTCCATCAACATGTTTACAGCTTGAGCTTGTAGTCGGATAATATGCAGGGTAATGTAAAGTGAGCAGGTGGTTATGGGAATTAGAACCCTGACAGGGCGAGCAGGACCTGGATGAAAAGCAGAGGGATTCTAGTTCCCATAACCACCTGCTCACTTTGCATTATCTCTTACTTATAATTACTGTAACTTCAGATTGTTGTCACTATTGATTCGTCTGGTGATTGAGGTTTTTGTCCGTAAAAGCTTGAAAAATTTTAAAAAAGTGATGCCACAATTACCCAGAATGCTTGGTGATGCATTAACAGTGTTTGATCTGTTTATTTATTAGTCTGAACATCTAAATGATCTAAATTAAACTCAACATTTATGAAGAAAAGGCAGCTGAAGCTAAAATCATGTCATTTAGTAGGACTCAAGTTTGGAAGGATGGTTCAAATAGTCGTTTTTCTTTTAATGAAGACATAATTTCGGCGGCAATTTAACTTATTTATACATTTTCTGAAGTCACTAAAGCTGTTCAAAGACAGAAAGGAAGAATATTTACCTCTGAACTCTAGAGGCAGGAGAAGTTCAGACTTAGAAATATAAATTTTGTGTTAATTCATTCATTTATTAACTTCATTCAACCATCAAATCAATCTTTCTTACATTAATGTTTTTACAGGAAACTTGGTAAATGTGTCGTTCATTGAGGTTAAACTGGGTCAGTATCAGAGGACTGTGGAGCAAGAGTTAACTTTCTTACATTTCCAGGGGATGAATTTCAACATGTTAAAGTGACACACCCACGTTACTCCAGCAGTGTGACGGCCAATGTTCGGTTTAACAGGGAATCAAGAGGAAAGGTCAGAGTTCAAGTCAGCTGGATCTGAAGATAAAGATGCAGAGATATTTTAATCAGTGGATCATTTATTACAAACAGAGAGTGTCTTTAAAAACAGAAGAAAACCTCCTTCATCTGCTGTAACAAGATATTTATATTTCCATACTGTCTCCCCTTCATTAATAATAGAAACTCAATTCAAAACCTTTATTTATTCTCGTAAAGACATCAAGTTTCCCTCATTTCCAATGTTGTCAACATCACAGGCACATCGAAACAACAAAACAAACACACGTAATCATTCACAGATCAAATTTGAGACACAGTCATCAGAGGGCAAAGTCTTAAACTCTGCAAAAGAAGGAAAAGATATCAACTTGATAGACTGTTGGAGGGTTTCCATTGATTTGATTTAAGGGCATCAATGTAGTGTGTGAACTCAAGGGGGTTTCAGAATGAGCCAATCAGGAGATAGAGTCATGTAGGATCCAGTAGCTTTCCAGTAAGGGCCTTAAAAATTGAATGATATATGAAATACACATGATTATTTGAAGCAGCTGTAGGTTAGAGGTTGAGATGCATTGTGGGAAATGTAGGCTCAAGTGTACATACACTACCAGTCAAAAGTTTGGACACACCTTCTCATTCAAGGGTTTGTATTTATTTTAAATATTGTAAACACTGTAGATTAATGCTGAATACATCAAACTATGAAAGAACATTTATGGAATTTTTTTTTTAAGTGTTAAACAAAGCAGAATATGTTTTATATTTTAGATTCTGTAAAGTAGCCCCCTTTTTCCTTCATGACAGCTTTGCACACTCTTGGTATTCTCTCAGTCTGCTTCATGAAGTGGTCTCCTGGAATGGTTTCTAATTAACATGAGCCTTGTCAAGAGTTCATTTGTAGAATGACTTTCCTTCTTAATGTGTTTGAGACCATCAGTTGTGTTGTTCAGAGGTAGGGTTAGTACACAATGGATAGCCCTAATTGACTACTGTTATAATCCAGATTATGGCGAAACCAGATTATTTCATAGTTTTGCAGTCTTCAGTATTAATCTACAATGTTGAAAATAATTCAAATAAATAAAAAACATTGAATGAGAAGGTGTGTCCAAACCTTTGACTGCTAGTGTGTTTATATTAGTTTGATCTATGTTGGAGACTAAGCTGTATTTAGTTTGCTGTGAGCTGCATGTGTGACTGTAAACAGCTGTCCTTTCCCAGACTCACTTGTAAAATTGAAATGTGAAGTTGTGCAATGGTCCAAAAGTGTCTTAGTCACTGCTGCTGCAATGAGTACAATATTAAGACACCTAGGATTGGTTGGGATTTCCCCCTCTCTGTTCTGTAGACACCTGCCTCTGCAGAATACTTCATCACTATCTGAGACACACTGCTGCTGTAATCCACCACAAATATATCAAAATAGAAGCCAAAAATAAAACATTTTCTAGTTATTTGACCCCTTTAATTTCAGACCAGACTATAATACAAATAGAAAACACATCAGAAATTGACTTTCACTGTCAGTTTCACTGCTGTAGTGACGGTACAATTTAATGAGTCTCTGTCTATCTTGCACAAATACATCTACAGGTAATGTTTGTTCCTGGTCTTCCTTACACTAATGTGTTTTTGTTAGTTGGACAGTATGCAGCTGTCTTGTGAGATAGATGAGTATGTTTGTTCTTTGCATTTCATAAGCAACCAAGATGTCTGCCTGTGATGTGAAACAGCTACTTATTGTAACTCCTTCTCCTTCATTGCAGGTTTTATCTCATAACTTATGCACAGTGATGAAGATCCCACACGACCCCGTGGCTCTGGAGGAGCACTTTAAAGACGACGACGAGGGTCCGGTCTCCAACCAGGGATACATGCCGTACCTGAACAAGTTCATCCTGGATAAGGTGGGTCTTGCTTGAAGAGTTGGTCTCTCCATGTTGTCTTTAGTTAGCTTGCAGCTACGTTCAGCTCTGGACATTGAAGCTTCCCTAAAGAGGAAACAATAACATTCAATGGTTTTGACCTCTGAGGTTTCTTTTAGCCAAAGTGAGTCATCGCTCTGCGCTGTAAGTGACTCCTCTTCTCTTTATCTGGAAAATGAGACATTATCAGGAGAACAAAACACAAACTTGACCTTGTCCTTTTCCAGCAGCAGCAGTGAGTGCTTTCTGCTGTTTTCGCCCTGGGTTTGGCTTCTCAGGCATGCTGATTGTTGGTGTTTGTAAGGGCCACGTTTATGAAAGGATAGATATTGAGATATAAAGATATTATAGACAATCAATGTGGTCTCAGCAGATGTGTGTCTAATATGAGTCTGGTCCTGCTGGAGGTTTCTGCCTGTTAAAGGAAGTTTGTCCTTGCCACTGTAACTTGCTAAATGCTGCAAAGTGCTCTGCTCATGGTGGATTAAGATGAGATCAGACTGAGACCTGTCTGTAAGATGGGACTGGATCTTATCCTGTCTTAATGTTGGGTCTTTGTTAATAATAGAACATAGAGTATGGTCTAGACCTGCTCTGTTTGGAAAGAGTCTTCAAGCAAAGACCCCTTAAATGAGTGAGAATGAAGTCATAATTTAAAAATGGACGTCTGTGACTGATTGGTCGACTGCTGTAACAGTCTCCTTATTGAGTATGAGTACATTGAGCCGGTGACGCTCTCTCTATTGTGTCCATCAGTCGTTGTGTAGTGCTGAGCTCAGGCAGCGACACAGAACCATTTATTGAACACTGAGTCGGCTCATTCAGCTCTCTGTCTGTCGCTCTGTGATGATGTCATTAGAGGTCGTAACTTGAAGGGATCACTTGTGATTGTTCAGCTGGGAATCCTGCTTTGTCATGAGTCGTCTGTGGGAAAGATCTGGAGCTTTTGTATTCCTTGAGCTCCAAAAGAGTGCAGACGCTGTGTCAAATGTTGGTTTGAAAATCATTTAAACCTTGAATTTAACCAAAAACAGTGTTAAAGGTGAAATGTCCCATTCTTGCCTGATGTAGGAGTTCAGCTGCTCCAAAGTTCAGGGTCCCTTTAGTTCGAGTTTTGTTTCATGGTGCTCCAAATGTTCTTAATGGTACTGCAGGTGGGCCAGTTTAGCACCTGGGCTCCTCTAATACAGACAGAGCCATGCTGTTGTAATATGTGCAGAGTCTGGTATGTAATGGTCTTGCTGAAGTATTTTAGGTCTTCCTGAAAGGCATTGTCTGGATGGCAGCATATGTTGCTCCTAAACCTGTAGGTATTGTTCTGCATTAATGGAGCCTTCCCCGATGTGTAAGTTACCCATGCCATGGACACTGTGATAACACACCAGTTGGTCCCTCTCTTCTTTAGAGCAGGGGAAGGGGTGTCCAAGATTTCCCAAAATACAGTCAAATTTTAATCCATCAGTCTCCTGATGGACAGTTTTCTGCTTCACCTCAGTCCATCTGAAACAGGCTCAGGCCTTATATGATTTCATCATGGTATGGTACAGTTTTAACCTGATGTAGGGATGAACTGTGACACAGAAAGTAGTTTTTGGAAGTCAGTTTGAGCCCAAGCAGTGACTTCCACTACAGGGTCATGTCTGTTTTTTGTTGTTGTTGCTTTTTTAAAGTTATATTTTGGGGTATTCTGGAAACTTGGGGGGCAGAGAGTGGGGGATGACATGCAGCAAATGGTGGAGGCTGGAAGTCTAACCTGCAACTGCTGCAACAAGGACTATAGCCTCTGTATATGGGGCGCACTTAGACCGCTAGGCCAATGGCACCCAGTACAGCTTTAACCTGCATTTTTGAATGCATCTACAAACAAATGTTTTTTTGAAGTCAGTTTGAGTTCATGCAGTGACTTCCACTACAGAGTCATGTCTGTTTTTTAATGTAGAGCCACCTGAGGGCTTGAATGTCACAACCAACCAGTATTTGTTTTTGGTCTGTGTCCTGATTCTCTGAACCTTTTATGTACTGTTGTTGATGAAATCCCCCAAATCTTTTTTTTAGGAACATCATTCTGAAATTGTTGAACCATTTGCTCTCATATGTTTACTTTTGAGAGACTCAGCCTCTCTGGAGACCGAGTCATGTTACTACACCTCCTCCAGGTGTTTGTTTTTTTATATATGACAACTTTTTTTCAATGATTTGTTTTCCCTGTCCCAACTTTTTATGAACATGTTGCTGCCATCAAATTTTAAAATGAGCATATTTTCTTTACATAAAACAGAAGAATATTTCAGTTTCAACATTTGGTTTGTTGTGTTTGCTCTATTTTTAAATTAAGTATTGGGTTTATATTATTTACAAACCATTAGTATCTGTTGGTCAATATTTCACAGAGCATCCAAATGTTTTGGAAGTTGCATACTGTGATATAAAAATACACAAACTTTGTACACTAATAGAAATCTGCCATTTAAAACACAGTAAGTCTAGATGTCCTGGTTTGCTCATGGCTTAATGGTGTGTTGGTGTGTTGGTGTGTTGGTGTGTTGGTGTGTCGGTGTGTCGGTGTGCCTGTGTTTGTGTTAAATGTGTTGACAATAAGACTTTCCCTCAGAGAGATCTTAACTCTGTATTGTTTGAGTTTCCCTTGTTGCTTTTAGATGTCAAACATGCAGGCGGATGCTGGCACTGAGTGTTGTAAGGAGGACCCGCCGTGACGCTCTTTCTGTGCCATGCTCTGATTTATTCTAAGACTCGTCAACCTCTGGGCGACTTCAGTATTTCTTTGTATCGTGAATGTTACCTCACTGCCTTCTTGAGACATTTTGTAGATTCAAAGAGGTATGACGCGTCTTACAGGCAATCACGTTGCATTATACACCCGCTGTGTGACGCAGAATCACTCACCCTAAACTCTTGCAGCAGTAAGGAAACGTTACATTCTGGATTCAGTTCCAGGAACAGAGACGTGAAGTCATGTAGTCAAGAAGTCAAACACCCTTTTTTTAGATATCTTTCCACACACACACACACACACACACAAACATAACCCACCCATCCATTGAAGTGGAGGTGACCAGGCCGGAGGAGAGCGAGGGCGTCGGTCAGGGCATTCAGCTGCTCTCTCTCTCCTGAGGAAACTCCACCCGGTCACACAAGGAAACTGTGTGTGTGTGTGTGTGTGTGTGTGTGTGTGTGTGTGTGTGTGTGTGTGTGTGTGTTAGTGTGTGTGAGTGTTGTGACCAGAAAGCTTGGAGTCCTTTGACGTGAGTTGAGCTGCCAGTCCAGAAACAAAGGGATAGTGAAGGTGATGCCACGGCCGTTTGAAGTCTAATGGAGCGTGTCATGAAACCAGTGAAACCAGTGAAACGGGTGATCCTCTGTGGCACTGAATCGTCTCTAGGATGGTGTGTGTATTCAGCATAGATAAACAGCTCTATTTATAGCAACATGTCAGACATTCCTCAGGGTTTTTATTATGTCAGGAACGAAGGATGAAAAAGTCTGGGGAGATAAAGGTTTCACTACAAAGAGAGCAAGTTTTTCTAAATTTAGTAGAACGATGACTACACATGATAGAAACCTCATTTTTTAAATCACCTGAGTTTGGGTATCAGCTAATACCAGGTATTCCACCCGCCGTCAACAATGACATCACACACATCTGTGATTCTTTTTGTATGTGTGTGTACTTTTCAAAAGAAGAAGCTGTGATTCTCTTGATTTAGCAGCTTGTAACAGTAGGCTTCTCCAAACCCACCTCAAATGCTTCTCTCCCGGTGTTACGGTTTTAAAAGTGACCCTGCAAACTGGAGACCTTCAGTTGAACGTGTCAGTGTTTGGAGCGAGTGTTTCTTTCACTTTTTTTCATGTTTTTCTGCTTTTGGAGCACAATTTCAAATTTGAGGAAAATTTATTTCGACAGGAACCGGGTCAACTTTTTTGTCAAATTGTTTTTTTCAAAAAAATGTTTTCGAATTTTTTTTTCAAATTTCTTTTTTTTTCAACATTTTTCTTCAAAAAATTATTTTCAAAATTATTTTTTTTCAAATTTTTATTTTTCAAATGTTTTTTTTTTCAAATTTTTTTTTTCAAATTTTTTTTTTCAAATTTTTTTTTTCAATTTTTTTTTCAATTTTTTTCCGAAAACAAATCACAGTTATTGTTTATTCCATCTGTGATTCACTTGATTTCTCTTTCTTTCATTAGTTTTTATGTGTTCTATCTTTTTTGTATGTGTGTGTACTTTTCAAAAGAAGAAGCTGTGATTCTCTTGATTTAGCAGCTTGTAACAGTAGTCTTCTCCAAACCCACCTCGAATGCGTCTCTCCCGGTGTTCCGGTTTTAAAAGTGACCCTGCAAACTGGAGACCTTCAGCTGAACGTGTCAGTGTTTGTGGAGTTTACACAGCTGTTGAAACACAAAGGGAGTTCCTGGGAATGCAAACTAGTTTAGTTTTTTATTAAGATTTCAAAATATCCTCATCAGATATTTAATGATCGTCTAAAGATGTTTATGAGGGATGCATCCGGCTGAGAGTCTCCAGTTAACAGGGTCGCTGTTTAAACCAAAACACCGGCCGATCTCTGCCACGGCTTTTTGAGTTCAAAAGGATTTTAAAGCCGTGTTGAAACGTCTTTGCTACTCGTGCTTATCTCCTCTCACGTGTTGATTCATTCATTGCTTTTCCATGTTTTTAACCGCAGGAAAATTTTTTCACTTTTTTTCATGTTTTTCTGCTTTTGGAGCACAATTTCAAATTTGAGGAAAATTTATTATTTCGACAGGAACTGGGTCAACTTTTTGGTCAAATTGTTTTTTTCAGAAAAAAGTTTTCAAATTTTGTTTTTCAATTTTTATTTTTGTTCCAATTTTTTTTTCCAATTTTTTTTTCCAATTTTTTTTTCAACATTTTTTTTCAAATTTTTTTTCAACATTTTTTTAGAAAATTTTTTTTCAACATTTTTTTAGAAAATTTTTTTTCAACATTTTTTTAGAAAAAATTTTTTCAACATTTTTTTTCAACATTTTTTTTCAACATTTATTTTCAACATTTATTTTCAATTTTTTTTTCAATATATTTTTTCAATTTTTGTTCCGAAAACAAACAGTCATTGTTTATTCCATCTGTGATTCACTTGATTTCTCTTTCTTTCATTAGTTTTTATTTGTTCTATCTTTTTTGTATGTGTGTGTACTTTTCAAAAGAAGAAGCTGTGATTCTCTTGATTTAGCAGCTTGTAACAGTAGTCTTCTCTCAGCCCACCGTGAACGCGTCTCTCCCGGTGTTACGGTTTTAAAAGTGACCCTGTTAACTGGAGACCTTCAGTTGAACGTGTCAGTGTTTGTGGAGTTTACACAGCTGTTGAAACACAGAGGGAGTTCCTGGGAATGCAAACTAGTTTAGTTTTTTATGAAGATTTCAAAATATCCTCATCAGATATTTAATGATCGTCTAAAGATGTTTATGAGGGATGCATCCGGCTGAGAGTCTCCAGTTAACAGGGTCGGTGTTTAAACCAGAACACCGGCCGATCTCTGCCCAGCTTTTTGAGTTCGAAAGGATTTTAAAGCCGTGTTGAAACGTCTTTGCTACTCGTGCTTATCTCCTCTCACATGTTGATTCATTCATTGCTTTTCCATGTTTTTAACCGCAGGAAAAATTTTCACTTTTTTTCATGTTTTTCTGCTTTTGGAGCACAATTTCAAATTTGAGGAAAATTTATTATTTCGACAGGAACCGGGTCAACTTTTTTGTCAAATTGTTTTTTTCAAAAAAAAATTTAAAATTTTTTTTTTTTCAAAAATGTTTTTTTTCAAAAAAAATTTTTTTCAAAATGTTTTTTTTTTCAAAAAAAAATTTTTTCAAAATGTTTTTTTTTTCAAAAAATTTTTTTTTCAAAAATTTTTTTTTTCAATTTTTTTTTTTTTTCAAATTTTTTATTTTTTACAAAAAAAAATTTAAAAAATTTTTTCAATATATTTTTTCAAATTTTTTCCGAAAACAAACACACCAGAACACCGGCCGATCTCTGCCACAGCTTTTTGAGTTCAAAAGGATTTTAAAGCCGTGTTGAAACGTCTTTGCTACTCGCGCTTATCTCCTCTCACGTGTTGATTCAGTGAATCCATCTGTGATGAAATATAGCACCATCTAAAACAGCGTCAGCTGAGTCTCTTCATGCTAACAGGCTAACTGTTGTGTTGCTCATAATGATACCCGCCTGTCCGTCTGCTTCTAAGGTGTCATCTGTGATGAATGGCATTCGTCTTTGTTTTACTGCCCTCTACTGGTCTGGTGGTGTAGTGCATTTACTTTTTTTCTTTTCCTCATATGTCCTGGCCTGATTTGCACAATCTACCCGGGACTTCAGCCCGCGGTTGAAACGCAGACAACAATGGGGGCATAGGAACCTTTTAGTTCTGGGGGCTAAAAGACCCCGGAACTCTTGGTCGAAATGCACCTTAAGTGGTAGAGTTGACCCAGTCTGCAGAGGTTGGTAGCCTAGCTTCTGTGCTAGCTTACTACTGACAAGTACCTCTTAGAAAAAAGGTACTATCCCATTAAGCTAACTTTTTTCTGCCAACTTCCTGCTAAAATATGTGCCAAGTCAGGGTGAGATGATGTGTGGACGCAGCAGGTACGCAGGGATAGTCGGGATTCACTGAGACTGAGGGATCAGGGCGATGTTGTAGTTCATGTTGAGCAGTTCGTCTGCTTTATTCTCTTTACTGCTAGCCTCAGTCAGTGACAAATCGCCTCCTCCTGCACGCTGCCCTGCTGGTCCTTCTCACCTAAAACAAACAGAATGAAAGTTGTAGAAGTATCAGATGCAGACATTCTCCTGTGGTGAGGTTCATGTGTGAAAGACAGCTTCCTGAAAACCCCAGGGCCTGAATTACTCAAGAGTCAGGAGTTATTGTAACCATCTACATCAAACACCTGTTGATTATTTTGTCGGTTTTGCTCCTTAAAGCGTGAACAACGGTTTTCATTTCCTCTTTTTGAATGACTTTCATTTCATATCACGCCTGCACACACACCTCACTCTCCCTTCATCACAGCTGCAGACTTCTCCTGCCGTAAGATGCTTCTATTGGAGAGCTGATGTTTCCTAACAGGAGCAGGTTCTTCTCTCTAACACGACTCGCCTTGCTGTAGTTTTTCGCCCTGTGAGAGTCGCTCCGATAAGGATCCTGAATCCTAATGAACATGTGGCAGCGGAGCGGGACGCTGACAAGGCTCTGATTGTTTCTGTGTGGAGACTGAGAAAGAGAGAGAGTGATGGAAGGAGCGAGAGAGAGGGGTTAGAAAAGACGTGCCACGGAGGGAGAAAGACAAACAAGACAAGCATGACACAACAATGTGAGAGCCAGAGCTTCTCTTTCATAACAAGCCCCACTTTCACAACCTCACTGCTGTCATCCTGCCAGTGTCTCTCTCTTCTCTCTGCTCTCTGCTCTCGGTCAGTGCTGACTCATTTGAAACCTCACGGATGACACAGCCTGGACTCGACTGTCCTCGTCCTCTCAGGAGGGATCCACGCTGCTGAGGGAGGACGGGACGGAGTGACATCAGTGTGTTTTTAACTGAGGCCTCCACAGTTTGAGTTAATGAGGGAGGGATGCTTTCACAGCAGCATGCAAATGTTTTTAAGTGGTACTCCACCCAGAATCTATTTTCAGGCTGAAACTCCACCTGTATGCTGAGAGGAGTGGAGCGTAAATAAAAACAGGAGCAGCTGTGTTCAGCTTGAGTTAACATCTGTGACTCCAGGGTTTCTGAACACCTTTCAAAACCAAATTTAAAACTTTTCAAGACCCAGACGAAGTCAGAACGAACAGCAGTAATAATCTTAAGGGCCCCGCCACGCCGCAGGCAGCGGTTTAAGGGCTTGGAAGTCGCCATGAACTCTCTCATAAACAAGCAAATCCACAAAAAGGTTAACATCAGATCGCATAACGCTAACTTGACAGTGTAGATTCAAGTATTCAGAGATGTATCAAAGTGCTAAGACCGCTTACAAGGAAAAATATCCATCCATCCACTCATTTGATAAGGATGCCTCCTGTACGCCTCCCTGGGAGATGGCCCTGGGGTAGACCCAGAACTCCTTGGAGGGATTATATACAGTATATCCCACCTGGTCTGGGATCGCCCAGAAGGAGCTGGAAGGTGTTGCTGGGGAGTTGATCTGCTTGGACTGCTACATCTGAGACCCGACCCTGGATGAGCGGAAGTAAATGGATGGATGGAACTATAGGAAATAATATTGTGCTCTCTCCAGGAGCAGGACCAGAATTTAAAGATGACACAAACATCAAAAAACATCAAGACCAAAACAGAAACGTCATAACTGATTAAAAAACATTGATGACATTTAGAAGTCTAATAGGAAGTCTGATAAGTAAACATGCAAACTGGCAAAGTGAGGCCCGTCTGTCGCTGTAGGACGTGGACTCTATTAGGTGAAACTTCAAAACCTGTGCAGTATGTTTTATTTTTAAGTCTTTAGTGACGTCCCATCTCTTAAAGTCTCTTCTTAAAGACTGCAGCTCTTTTGGAATCTGTGAATTTCCTTCCTTCACTTTTAAGAGAAGTGTGGTTTTGACGACTCAAAGCTCTTTTCACACTACTCGTCACATTCCCCAGTTCACACCATGTTCACACCACGTTCACACTTACGTCAGGAGATGCTTTAGCAGGGGGCATCAGTGTTAACTCTTTATAGTCACATGCATTCACACAATTTACTCTTCAGCATGTGACTGCAGAAGCTGGGATCGAACCACCAACCTTCAGATTGTGAGACAACCCACTCCACCACTGAGCCACAGCTGTAAAAAACAGGGTCTGCTTTCCCATCACTGTAATGTTCTGTATCAGGTGTGTCTCACACATGGGAAACAGAGGACAGCTGAAAGACCAAACTTCAAGCTTTAATTACAGCTTACTCTCCAGCCTTCAGGGCTGAGGTCATCACAGTCGTTTGGGGGGATTTAACATCTTTTAATCCCTTTTAACATCCAGGTTTCCACACAGGCAGGCACTCAACCTCAGCTGCTACAATAGAGAGTTACATCAGATCCTGTGCAGCCTTTGAAAAGTTCACTTATTCACTCTGGGCTGAATGTCTCTCTAATTAAACCACCGTGAGAGAAATCCAGATCATTTGTTTTGCAGTTTGTTGTTTTTCTCGTTCATAAAAAAACAGACGTTACTCTAACCGGTTATTAAATCTCATCTTCAGTTAAACGGCACATCAATGAACAAACTTTAACTGCATGTTAAATCTATATCTATCTGAATCTATCTAATCTTTATCTATAAAGCGCCAAATCACAACAAATGTCATCCTCAGACTCTTTCCAAACAGGGCAGGTCTAGACCGTACTCTATGTTCTATTATGAACAAAGACCCAACATCAAGACAGGATCAGATCCAGTCCCATCTTACAGACAGGACTCAGTCTGATCTCATCTTAATCCACCATGAGCAGAGCACTTTGCAGCATTTAGCAAGTTACAGTGGCAAGGACAAACTTCCTTTAACAGGCAGAAACCTCCAGCAGGACCAGACTCATGTTAGACACACACCTGCTGAGACGGAGGAATGAATACAGCCTCAATATTCCTCATCATGCTTTACATGGTCTCTCTCAAAGCCTGATGGGAACCCTCTGATTGAGACTTGAAAAACTTCCTGCCTCCAAAAACTGTCTGTTTCTCCTTATTTAACACAAGATATAAAAAGCTAAGTGGACTAGTGAATTTGAAGTATGTTGTGCATTTGTATGGAACTTAATGTTTACATTTTATACAGCTTTATAGCTTTACTCCTCCACATCTCTTCATGTCTTTTCGGCACTATTTGTAAGCTCCTTTTGGGGTTCTTTAGCTGGTTATGAAATGGTTTTAAATTACAACTGGTGCATCTATGTGATGAACAAAAGCCAGTGAGACCATTAGGTTAGGATTATTTCTCTAGAGTCATTTTAATGCTTGTAAACACTGCTGACAGGCCAGTGTCAGACACAGTGAGTTACAACACACCGCTAGAACCGTCCTTTGTTGACGTTTCCCACACTAAAGACTCTCGATGAAAGACACAGTTAAACAGGATGAGATTTCAGTTGCCCAAAGCAAAGAGGTGATGGTTGGGGTCCAGTAGCTCCTCAGGTTGCTCTCACATCTGTGTGAGATAACCAATAGACCAACTTATCTTAACGTTAAGGTGACATATTCCTCTTTTTTTCATCAATATATATTGGTCTAAGAGGTCCCCAAAACATGTCTTTAAAGTTTATGTTAAAAAAAACACTTTAAAATCAGATTTTGGTCTGCCTGAAAAGCCCTCTTCTTCAGCCCGGCTCAGAACACTCTGTTTTCTCTCTGGCCACGCCCCCTCATGAAGTGGGTGTGGCCTCGGCTCTCCGGCACGTTGATCTAATGTTTACATGTTAGCTGAATATACACACTGCTTACAGACCCGCGTTACTTCAACCCTCCTGCACCTGCAGCAGGACCTTTCTGAAGGATTGGTCACAGATTTAGTGTTTCTTGTTGTTTTATTTATCAGTATGTCGACGTGTGTCTTGGTACACAGCTACAAACATGTAGCTATGTGGCTATGCTAACTAGCGCTAGCACTTATCCATGAAAAATAAAAATCATCCACTAGATCTTCAAATCTGCAGACGTGGGGAGTAAAACCGACCTTTGTGTTTATTAAGACAGCCTACAACTAGCATGCCTCCCTCCTAAGCTCCTTGTTAGCACACATGTGTGCAGGTAATGAAAAACAGAGGAGGGATTGAGTTGTATTTTATACAGTCTATGGGCTGAACAAGCTCCGAGCTCTGACTCCGTGACAGACCGGATGGCGTTGTGACGTATGAAAAACACTGAAAACTGAAACGGCTCGTTTCACACACATTTACAGAAAGGTGGAGAAATCAGAACAGGGGCAGAATGGACTTTTTTCATTTTCGGGGGGTTTGTAGACAGGGACACATATCTCAGGTAGAGAACCATTAAAAAGTCCATTTTGCATGATATGTCACCTTTAACGTTAGGGTTTGTCTTAAAGGGGTCTGAAATGATGAAATATCTGATCCCATCTGTTGCAAAGAACAACAAAAAACATAACACAGATTGTACTAATCTTCACAGAGGTAGACAACCAACCACTGAAGTGAAATTCTTTCTAGAAACTTTAAGACACCATGAATAATAATCTGAACCTGCGCAGGGCAATAACCAAGAACTTCAAAGTGACTATCATTATTCCCCCACTCTCAAGACCAGCCTGAGATGGACACCAACATTTTGCCACAGTGTCAAAAGGCAGAGGGGGAATGTACTGGATCTCTTCTCTAAGGGTTGATTTGATCTTGCTGCTTTCACTGCTGAGAATGAATCACCATCATTATGGGGTTTTGACCAATTAGAATCAAGTATTTAAAACCGGTTTAAGATGGTTACACTTGGTGTGTATCTCTTCGGGGTGTCCTTGTTCTTCACGTGTGAAACACAATCACAATCTTGATCTAGCTTCAGCTCAAACTGTTTATAATGAAGTTGCTTTTAGCTGAAGACAGAAAAGTGTCATCACATCTGTTGGTTGTAAAATGAACAAGCCGGAGTATTAATATTCTGTGGTTTATTCTTCCTCTGTTAGTTTTAGTTTTGATATGAGGAGGAGTTCAGGTTGAGCCAGCTTCTGCATCAATGGCTGCCCGTTGTGGTTACAACACATTTCTCACAGGGGTTGTGCCTAAAGAGGGTTTCTCAGTCCAGGTGTAAATGTTATTCTTAGTGAGCTGAGTTTTGAAGGTTCACTTCTCGTTTAGTTAGGTTTTTAATCACAGAGACGGTTGCTGGTTGCTGGAGTTGTTTTGGTTTCTCGTTTGGGACGGGACACTAGCCAGCGGGTCGAGATGTGCTCCTGAACAACACCGCTGCATGCTCGACCTGCCAGGGGTCTCCATGGAGACTCTGCTCGAGGAGAACAGTTCCCCTCCACAGAACCAGGAGTTCCTTTTCAAGAGCCTTCCTCACATTTCTCTCTGGAATTTGAACTTTTGACATTTTCCTTTTGTCTGCAACAAACCTTTCTTTATCGTCAGGTTTCAGAGTTTTGTGCTGACAGGATTTTTAGTATCTCTCTCTCTCTCTGTGTTATCTCTAAATAGACATCTATATGGAAGCCCAGTTTAGCCAATGCTTTAAAAAGGATCCTGTGAATAATAAGAAAGAAGTGTTTTTGGATACTAGGTCACTATTTAGAGATTCTCTGTCATAGTATTAAAGTTTCAGATTATTTTAAGCAACTAACTCTTTCTTCACAGAAACCTCAGGAACCTCCAAACAAGACGTTCTACTCTTGAAGATGTTCACATTTTCCCCCTTCTGGTGTTTTATTTTTTCCTCGTCTCTGCTTCCTCATACTTAAACAAAGTAAAGGCAGACGCCGTTCTTCCTTGGTGTCAAGAAAAACAAGAAAAACTGACTCACCCTTCTCTGACTCAGGTGACTGATAACTTCGACCGTCAGGACTTCAACAAGATGTGCTGGACGCTGTGCTCCAGGAAAAACCTGGACCAGAGCCAGCTGTTCATCTCCAACGACGACGCCTTCAAGGTCTGGTGCATCTTCAACTTCCTGTCCGAGGACAGATACCCGCTGACCATCGTCACAGAGGAGGTGAGTGTTCATCTCAGTGTTTTCACCCGGCTGTAAACACGTTAAAGTTATGTGTTTCCATAGAAGGTATAGACTCACTTCTGGAGCCGTCATGATCTGCTGCTTTTGTCAACTCAGTCTCTGCTTTATTCACCTCCAACGTGAATGTATATCCTCCATGTGTTTGTCTACATTACTGAAAAGCAATCATTTCAGTCTGGAGAAGAGTGTTCCAAAGAGTCGCCGCCACAAATTCAAATGCACGATCTTGTTTTGCTTCAATTACACAAAAGGGAAAAGTAGAACCTTGTCACAAGACCTGAGGGATCCACTGGTGGTGTAAAGATGGAGCAGGTCTGAAATAGACACAGGAACCTGATAATGCAAGACTTTATAAGTGAAACATGTTTGTTTTTATGACAGGAAATCTGCAGAGAGACAGGAAACATTGGTGGTAGAGAGTGGGCGAAGACATGCAATATATGGTTGCGGCCAATGAATTGAACAGGCGTCCCCTGTATGTGGGGCGTGTGGGTTTAACAATTGTATTACTTACTTCTACTATTATATTGATTTAAATGTGGCTTTATTATTTTACTAATTCTAACTTTTTATTTTATTTTAAAGCTGCTGTGAGGAACTTTTGGTTTGTATCGATTCTGGCGCCCCCCTTGTGGACAACACGATACCTCTTAGCTCTTATCCTGTACATGCAAAATTTGTATCTTCAGACAATAACCTCATCCTGTTGTGTTTAACATATAGATGTATCACACGGTGTGATTATTTGCCATGAAAATAGACCTAACAGGGTGTTTCTAAAGCAAGATGTCAATCATGTGGTCTGACACCTACCCCCTCAGAGCGGTTTCAGGCATTAAAAATGACAACAGAGAAGGTATCAGTGTTGTTGTGGATGGTCTTGTTTGCTTTTGAGGGTCGAAAAGAGGCATCAGTATCATTTTCAATCTGTTTCTCAACCAGTTAAAAACTCCTCATAGTGCCTTTAATGTATTCATGTATTTATTTTGATTTATCTGCTCAGTTTTATGGATATTTTTAGCCTTAATTTGATTTTCCTCACCCTTTTTTAAATGTATTATTACTTATATTAACTATTTATATTCTTAATGTTAATTTGATGCTTTAAATTATTTAATTTTATTTATTTTTTCACTTAAAAGGACCATGCACATTAATGAACACTTCTGCAAATATGCCAGAATTAGCCAAAAGGCTAGTTTACAGCTGTAGTCCCTTGCCAGATGTTAAAAAGGCTCCCTAAAAATTTTAATTACACATATTTCATTGTTGTCGGTGTCCATTAGTCTCTATCTCTAGCCATTATTTTATTTCTGCTTCTTTCTTTTTGTCAATCGCTGTAAACCACTTTGAATTGCATTTGATTTGTACGAAAGATGCTTTATAAATAAAGCTTGATTGATTGATTAGCCTGCTAGGCCACCTGCACTCTGTGAAACAAGAACTTTAAAGTGACTCTTGAATTTGAAAGTTGCCCCTCTGGGTCAACATGAGACGGTCGGGGGAGGATTTACAATGTTTGTAGAAGCAGTGCAGCCTCCCCACTTCAAGCTCAAGCAGCACTTAAAGCTGCTTTAGCTGAAAGTCTGAAAGTCTGAACATACCAATGCCAGCACATCTGATATAACATGATATCGATAAAGTCTGCAGGATGCACGCAACATCTCAACGCTTCAGTATCACATTAAATACGAACGCTGAAATAATCGCCTGACCCAAAGCAGGAAACCTTCTTATCAAAAAGGAAGTAAACAAGTCAGAATCAGATGAAGGGTTAGATGTCGACACTCAGACGTTTTGTCCTCAGCTTGTCAAACCAGACGTTTCTTGTTTCCATAAAACCTTGTAATGCAAAAGTGTATCTTTTTCATTGTATTGATCCTCCATCAGTGGTTGTTTGTGTGTAAACATGCTGCATACTGCCTGATGACACTCCTAGTTTAATTTCCAGGAACGGTAGTTACTTTAAAAAAGGAAGTCTTTAACGCTAATGTTCAGCATGAGTCCACTTTCCAGTGATAACTTCCCCCTTCACTATTAAGTCAAATAAGTAGCTTCATGTTTCTTTGACAGCTCAGACCTGAACTTCAAACTGTGTTTCAGTTGCCCTGTTGTGTTTGCAGAGCTTCACTGCTGCAGGGACCGGCCACACGAGAACGTCTGTTACTCAAGAGCAGAAAAGGAAGTTTCCAGCTTCCTGTTCTTTAACAAACGCTGGAAGATTTATTGTTGGGTTTAACAAACATCAGAGCTGAATCACAGGAAGATTGTTTGCATAAGAAATAGAAGTTCATATTCCCCAATCAGCCTGTGCAAAGGTGGACAGCAGGGGAGTACAGGACAGGGCAGATAGGGTGAAGTATATAAAAGGTAGAAAACATGTTCTGTTATCACACTGTTTCTGACTCTGTGTTTGTATCTGCACACAGATTGAATACTTCCTGCGTAAGCTGACGGAGGCGATGGGGGGCAGCTGGGTGGAGGAGCGTTTTGAAGACTACAAGCTGCAGCTGAACTCCAAGCAGCAGAGTCTGAACGCCTGGGACTTCATCAGGCTGGTGGGGTCGGGGCACTTCAGCAAAGGCATGGACCGCCAGACGCTCTCCATGGGCATCAACGAGGTCTTCCAGGAGCTCATTCTGGACGTGCTCAAACAGGTGGGCTGCAGAAACGCCTGCACACGCAATCCTGGAATCAGGAGTGCAGCACATGTGTTAAAGTGGCTTATGCACCTTGGGATGATTGAATTGTTAGGCTATAGCTTCCTTGCATGAAGCCAACAACTCTATTAACAAATCCATGTGACTACCTCAGCACACCAACGACTGTTAGAGGCTTATATTTTCTAGCTCCATCCCCGGTCTGGTCAAGACGCCTTTCAGAGGAGAGGTGAAATGTCTTCAAGACTTTCTACCGAGTCCAGTTGGATCAAGCTTTGAATTTCCTTGCATGAAGTTTTGAAAGTAAAAACCTCCTATTACTGGTCCTAACTAAGTTCTCTATTAATTGAGATGGTCACACAGAGAGAGACTGAAAAGTTAGTGGAAAAAGATTGGCAAAAAACAAAAGGACTAATCAGCAAGAGGCCTGGATTAATATGGCTTTTACATCACTGCTGAAGAGAGAGAGAGTGATTTTGTACTTTACACATATACAGTAACATGTGTTAGTTCCTTTAACACATTCGTGTTTGTTATTGAAACATGATTATTATAACACAGCAGAGAACAGAGGCAGGCTTCATTTGTCTTGTGCTGGCAAAAGCTACAGCTCTCTGTGTGATATCAGCAGAATGACCTGAAATCAAACTAACTCATGGGAGTACAGCCATATGATGAGTCCTCACTGATCACATTCAAGTACAGAATACTGTCTCTATGTCAGGATGGTCCTTGGCATTAGATCTGTGGCTGTGATCTTCAGTTGAAAAGACGAGTTGTGTGATATTACATTTCTTTTCTTTTCAAGTATCGGTCTCAGCAGATGTGTGTCTAACAACCGAGTGTATTTTTTAACTTTAACACCCTTTAAATAACTTTAATAGATGAAGTGCATTCTCCTCTATCCCTCTTTCCAACCCCACATGGTCTCAGCAGACGTGTGTCTAACATGAGTCTGGTCCTGCTGGAGGTTTCTGCCTGTTAAAGGAAGTTTGTCCTTGCCACTGTAACTTGCTAAATGCTGCAAAGTGCTCTGCTCATGGTGGATTAAGATGAGATCAGACTGAGTCCTGTCTGTTAGATGGGACTGGATCTTATCCTGTCTTGGTGTTGGGTTTTTGTTAATAACAGAACGGTCTAGACCTGCTCTGTTTGGAAAGAGTCTTCAGATAATGTTGTTGTGATTTGGCGCTATCAGGGTTCCCACTCTTTTCCAGAGATCATTTTCCAGGACATTTCAAGGACACTTTCAGTGATGACCAAGCTGGTATGACAGTCTAAATTTAGTTCCTAATTTAGTCCCTAAATGTTCCTCTCAGTGGAAGTCTGCATTGAAGACATGCAGTCTCTGGCTATTGATGAAATCATCTCTTACAAGCTTTAAAATTATGGCAAATTGATTATAGAATAATGCAACCGCAGAGGTACAGCACTTCACTTTATTAGTGCAACCAATCAACAATGATGGGCAACATCTCATCTCAGCTTTCTCTTTTCTCAAAAAATATAAAATTAGCTAAGTAAAAAACAAAAGAGCCAGCAAAGGAATCTGGAAGCTATGGAAGAGGATTAGTACGGAAGAGGATTAGGGCCACTGAAAAAAAATAAATAATTAAGGTCAAAATTCTGAGAATGAAGTTAGAATTCTGAGATTAAAGTCAGAATTCTGAGAATAAAGTCAGAATTCTGAGAATAAAGTCAGAATTCTGATTTCTGAGAATAAAGTCAGAATTCTGAGAATAAAGTCATAATAATAATAATAAAAAAAAATTGACTTTAACTTTTTTTTTTCAGTGGCCCTAATCCTCTTCCATAGGAAGCTGCCTTAGTGAAATAAATAAATAAATAATAATAACAATCAGAGGATCAGTGCATTAATTGACCTAAATAGATCTGAATGTCAAAAATGGCCACAAATGTTGAATAGGGATGTGTTTGTTTAACCCATAGACTGTAAAAAATATGGACGTAGTATCCGTGACGTCACCCACCTGTTTCTAAAGAGCTGTTTTGAGACCAATCGGCTGCGGCAGCCATATTGCTTCTGTCCAGCCAGTGTGACGTAAAGAGGCGGGCTTTGAGCCTCCTAGCCAACAGCTGCAGTGTTCCCACAGGCAGCTGTGCCTCTCATTGGAAGACTAGTAATCTCAATATCTTCGAAAATTGCCGAATTAGAAAAAAATTCACCCCCCTCACAGTGAGAGGACATCGAGAAATTAGCTATTCAGACTACACTCATCTTTTGTACCAGGCTGTAAACATGTTTATTAACGCTGCAAAGATCGTCTTTTCCCCATTCATGTGTATGTGACTTCCGGTACTTCCGGAGCCAGCCTCAAGTGGATCCTCGATGAACTGCAGCTTTTAACACTTCCGCATTGACTCATAATTTTAGACCGGAGGTTGCCGCTTGGTTTAACCTTGTTAGGTCAGCTGTTTTCCAGGTTTTCCAGTTTTTCCAGGATGCGTGGGAACCCTGGCTATATAAATAAAGATTGATTGATTGATTGAACATATCTTTTCCATAGAGCTCTATTGTTGACCAAGATACATCAGTGACTCAGGATGTTGTGCTCGGTGACAATGATCACACACTGTAGGTGATGATTCAGACTTCTCACACCATCCAGCTGCTGTTAAAAGTATTTACAAAAATTCTGCGTGTCCAGTCAGTTATTATTTCCATGAGACCTACTTGAAAGGTTTGTCTAAAGTAGGAACCAGATCTCTATGGTCTGGAATCAGGTGTAGAGAGGATATGTAGTTGGTTTAAGTCTCTGACGTATCATCAATGCTCAACATGCATTTAAAGCCGGCCTGTGTCTGACATGATGTGATGATTCCCTGCCTTTCCTGAGACACAGCTGCTCGTGTTTTATTAGTTTACTTCTCACACTAAGCAAGTTTGCAACAGCTGAGAAGTTTACTTATCTTGCAAGAGTACCAGTGCACAAAAACACAGGAAAAGTTAAAAAAAAATGAGCTCAAGACTGACAAAGAAACCACAGCCAAAGGTGTCCAACATAAGAAATCTGCATTTTGACAGCCGTCTGCAGAACGTATAGAAATAAGGAAGTGAAAGTGATCTGGTTGAAGTTGTATTTTCATGTGAAAGATGGTGTGAATGTGTTCTCTGGGGTCAGATAAGGAACAGAAAACACTTATTTCTGTCGAAGCTCTCTAAGTAAAAAAAACACAACCATTATATTATTAGACTCACGCAGAATCTGAAAATGAACCTGGTGGTGTTCCTTCATCTCTGCAGGGCTACATGATGAAGAAAGGTCACAAGAGGAAGAACTGGACGGAGCGCTGGTTCATGCTGAAGCCGAACACCATCTCGTACTACGTCAGCGAGGACCTGGCAGAGAAGAAGGGAGACATTCTACTGGATGGAAACTGTCTCGTGGAGGTGAGAAGATATGAATGGTCATAAATAAAACCTGGAATGAGGAAGTTTGCCTGCAGCTGACACACAAACCAAAGGATGGATTTCATTGTTGTTGCTGTGACATGTTTGAATCAAATCATGTGTAATCAAGAGAACAATAAGGTGTTCTAACCACGTGGTATCTTTAATCAGTCAGGATGATCATTTAAAGCTGGTCTTTTCTTTGTCTGCTGTTTTTGTCCTCTGCAGCCTCTTCATGATAAGGAGGGAAAGAAGTGTCTTTTCATCATCAAGTCCTCGTACAAAAGTTTTGAAATCAGCGCGTCAGACAAGAAGAAGAAGCAGGAGTGGATCCAGGGTGAGTGTGATACGACTTTATTTACTTCTGAGGATCATCTTAGGCTTTATGGAAGGGGATGTAGCTCAGTGGTAGAGCGCATGCTTTGCATGTATGAGGCCCCGGGTTCAATCCCCGGCATCTCCACAAATCTTTTGGGGGCGGCAGTAGCTCAGTCCTTAGGAACTTGGCTTGGGAACCGAAGGGTCGCCGATTCGAGTCCCAGTATGGACGAAGTTTGGCAAGTGGAGAGGTGCTGGTTCACTTGCCTGGGCACTGCAGAGGTGAGCAAGGCACCGAACCCCCAACTGCTTGGGGTGCGCTGGTTGATGGCAGCATCCTCACTCTGACACATCTCTCCCTAAGTGCATGTCCACTGCATGTGTGTGCATGATTCTATGTATATACCAAAAACTGTGTGTAGCATGTCCAAAAAATAACACGAGCGAAAAAATTGAATTTCCCCCATAGGGATTAATAAAGTAGGTTTCTTCTTTCTTCCTGTTATTAACTAATGAGAACAGAAAACTGTAAAGTACACTTCAGACTGCCGTGATGCCACCAATTCACACCAGAACCAAAAGGAGAGAGGTAGAAAGAAGAAACTTTCAGACAAGTGAAGCATCTCAAAATGACATTTCAGCCTCAGGAACAGGTGACTTAGTGAAAATTGATGGCACCTCACATTCTGGTGAGGCAAGGAGAACCATCTGGGAGTCGTCTTATTAAGCCTGGATTTATTTTATGAGAGGACAATGACCTGAGACAGTCTTCTAACTATTGCTGGAACAAGCTGCAACAGGTCACGAGCTGTGGGTAATGACCAAAAGATCAAGATCGCGAATACAAGCAGCCGAAATGAGCTTTCTCCGCAGGGTGTCTGGGCTCAGCCTTAGAGACCGGGTCAGGAGCTCAGACTCAAAGAAGAGCTGCTGCTCCTCCGGATCCAGAGGAGCCAGATGAGGTGGTTCGGGCATCTGGCCAGGATGCCTCCCAAGTCTCCCTGGGGAGGTGTTTCGGGCATGTCCATCTGGGAGGAGGCCACGGGGAAGACCCAGGACATGCTGGGCGAGATTATATCTCTCAGCTGGCCTGGGAGCGCCTCAGTGTCCTCCCAGAAGAGCTGGTGGAAGTAACCGGGGAGAGGATTGTTTGGGACCGAAACTGCTGCTCCTGCGACCCGGACCCGGGTAAGCGGAGGAAGATGGAACCTGCAACAGAAGGAATCTGTTGGAACATTGAACATGATGAACTGGCCCCTCAAAGTCTTCACCTTATCCCCCTTTGAGCATATCTGGGGCGAGTTGGAGAATAAACTGGACAGATCTATTGCACATTGGCTTGAGTTGCAGAAGGCATGAGATAACATTAGTGTTGAAGTTCTCAGGAAATATAAGGACCCTATGTCAGAGAGATGTGCTGCTGTAATTGCTGCAAAAGGTGACACCAAATATTAAAGTTAAAAGTGGATAAAAACAGCAGGACTCACTTCATCTGATATCTGTTGTGCTCAGAGCAACCAGCTGCATGCTTCATGAACGTTATGAAATGAAATCATGTTTTAAAGGCACAAAAAAGGTCGAAGTAGTCATGATGATTAATCCAAAGCGTCACAGCAGATTCACTATTTGAATCTTTTGTCAGTTTTTGTTCCATACTCAGGTACATCTTAAAATGAACTGTAATCATGAACACGTCTCCTCTGCGCTTCCTTCCAGCCATTCAGACCTGTGTGAGCCTCCTGCGTCAGGGCCGGCCCGCTCCGCACCACGAGGCTCGACAGAAGCGCCGGGACCTGCGGCTGAAGCAGCAGGCGGAGCAGGAGGAGCTGGAGCTGAGGATGAGGGAGCTGCAGACGGCCAACGAGGTCAAACAACAAGAGCTGGAGAACATGAGGAAGGTGAGGAGGATTTAATGTGCCCCTGTGATCCAGTCTGGTCAGGAAATGTCTGGTACATTACCAGTTCCCTTATGTAGTATCCTGGATTGAAAATAGCACATGTGGAAGTGTCTCTCTGACATGAGGAGGAGTGGTCCATGATCACACAGTGACTGTATGTGCAATAAGGAGGCATGTTAGACTGATTATACTAACAGTTCTTTAGAGATCAATCTACTTAGTCAAATCTGAATATGTAATAATAATAATTTTAATTATAGAGCCCTTTTCAAAAACTAAGTTACAAAGTGCTTCACATGAGCAGCAAAATAAAACAGGCAGTTCATAAAAACACACAAGTCAAGATAAAGAAATAAAACATATTTTAAAAGACATAAAATTCCATTAAAATAACTCCAAGGGAATAAAGTTATTTAAAAAAATATTTCTTAAGGCGGTTAAAATTCAATTAAATTAAAAAAATATATATATTTAAAAAAAATATTTCTTAGGATCATTCAAATTAAATTAAATTAAAAAAATTAAATTATTTTAAAATATATTTCCTAAGACAGATAAAAAAATCAAATTAAAAAAGTTAAATTATTTTAAAATATATTTCTTAAGACGGTTCAAATTAAATTAAATTAAAAAAGTACAATTATTTTTAAAAATAATTCTTAGGACGGTTCAAATTAAATTAAATTAAAAAAAAATTATTTAAAAAAATATTTCTTAGGACCGTTCAAATTAAATTAAATTAAAAAAATTAAATTATCTTAAAATATATTTTCTAAGACAGATAAAAAAAAATCAAATTAAAAAAGTAAAATTATTTTAAAATATATTTCTTAAGACGATTAAAATTAAATTAAATTTAAAAAGTAAAGTTATTTTAAAATATATTTCTTAGGATGGTTAAAATTAAATTTAATAAAAAAATTATATATATTTCTAAATATATTTCATAAGACGGATAACAAAAAGAATTCAATTAAAAAAGTAAAATTATTTTTAAATATATTTCTTCAGATGTTTAAAAAAAAAAGTAAAATAAAATAAAGTTCAGATAAAATCAGGAAAGGCTCTGCGATAAAAGAATGTTTTAAGAAGAGATTTAAAGGAACTCACTGACTCAGCAGACCTGATCTCCTTGGGCAGATGGTTCCAGAGTGTCAGACCCCTCCCTGCGAACGCCCTGTCCCCTGAGGATCTCAATGCTATATAGTTTGGAGTAAGTCCATGTAGAGCTTTAAAAGTAATCAGTAAAATCTTAAAATCAGTTCTAAAACATACAGGGAGCCAGTGGAAGGAAGCTAACACCAGAGAGATATGGTCATGTTTTCTGGTTCTGGTTAAAACCCTGTCAGCTGAGTTCTGTAAAACCTGGAGACGATCAAGGGATTTGTTGTGCAGGATGCTAAGAAGACAGTTACAGTAGTCCATGCATGATGAGATAAAAGCATGTAAAATCATCTCTGTTTCTTTAAAAGTTCAGTCGTGTTTTTACCACCTCAGAAATATTTCTAAAATTCGGTCTGTTTTAACTGTACAAGTTATAGTCAATATCCTTGATGGTGTTCATGGTCCGTGTTTCTTTTGGGGCCAAGACAGAAAACTGAGCTTCAGTTGTTGGGGTTGTTTTGTAGAAGAAGATGAGATATACGTGCTTCATAGAAGGAGAAAAACATGGCCTGACTACAGTGATTAAATGACTCTGAAGAAAGTAAAACGTCTGTCACAACAAACATGTACAAACCCAAACAAAGATAAAGGATGATAACACCCTACTCCAAATGTAAACAACGAATAACCAGTCCTCTTGAGTGGTAGTGTATGTCTTTCCCTTATGCTCCAGTCAAAAGTTTTGAAACACCTTCTCATTCAAGGGTTTGTATTTATTTTAATTATTTTAAACACTGTAGATTAATACTGAAGACATCAAAATTATGAAAGAACATATATGGAATTATTTAATTTTTTAAAAAGTGTTAAACAAAGCAGAATATGTTTAATATTTTAGATTCTGTAAAGTAGCCCCCTTTTTCCTTCATGACAGCTTTGCACACTCTTGGTATTCTCTCAGTCTGCTTCATGAAGTGGTCTCCTGGAATGGTTTCTAATTAACATGAGCCTTGTCAAGAGTTCATTTGTAGAATAGGTAGGGTTAGTACACAATGGATAGCTCTATTTGACTACTGTTGTAATCCAGATTATGGCAAAACCAGATTATTTCATAGTTTTGATGTCTTCAGTATTAATCTACAATGTGGAAAATAATTAGAATAAATAAAAAACATTGAATGAGAAGGTGTGTCCAAACTTTTGAGTGGTAGTGTATAAAATAAAAGTAATTTATTCACTGATAGATAATCTGTAGACGGCTGAAACTCAAGGATATCTATTAAACACAAAGATCAATACAAAGGAAAGAACATGAAGTAATTCACTGGAATTTATTGGTGAAAAGAAACTGAGGGATTTTCCTGAGGGGGGGATTTTAAAGCTTTATTTGATTTAAATAAAAGACTGAAAGCAAACAGCTCAGACTATTTTTAACTGAGAGAAAGGGAGTCATTGTTTGTTTAATTCACATATTCCAACAGGACACGTTGTACTCTTGATACTCTGATAACCTTTGAAGCAGCTCAGACAGAAGTTACATCTTGAAGGACTCTCTGTGGTCGATGTAACATTCACACACCCTCGTGTTGCTGATTCAGCTGTTTGGACACAAACTGTCTGCGGTTCTCAAACAGGAGAATTTCCTCAGTGAACTCATGGTGACCTCAAATCAAGAACAGAATTCACATGACACAAAATATTACATTCAAGCATAAGCAGACGAAGGGAAGACTCCAGACGGTGCAGGTTGTTGCTTGGGTTGACGACCTTGCCATCTTTTTAAAGGTTGACTCTGAAACGCGATGAAATCAAATACCTGCTAACCACAGTCTCATAAAAAAAAAAGTGAACACAGCAAATGTGACACCACACGATTTGAATGTAGCACTTTACCTGTGGTCAAACTATTTTTGAAGCCAGAAGTGATCATACATCTCAACAAAAGGGTAGATATGTGTTTGATGACGACCGCACTTCTCTTTGAATCTAATCATTCAATGGTTTTTATTTATTCTAATTATTTCCAACATTGTAGATTAATACTGAAGACATCAACACTATGAAATAATCTGGTTTTGTCATAATCTGGATTACAACAGTAGTCATATAGGGCTATCCATTGTGTGCTAACCCTACCTCTGAACAACACAACTGATGGTCTCAAACACATTAAGAAGGCAAGTCATTCTACAAATGAACTCTTGACATTAACTCATGTTAATTAGAAACCATTCCAGGAGACCACTTCATGAAGCAGACTGAGAGAATACCAAGAGTGTGCAAAGCTGTCATGAAGGAAAAAGGGGGCTACTTTACAGAATCTAAAATATAAAACATATTCTGCTTTGTTTAACACTTTTTTGTGAAGTAAATAATTCCATATATGTTCTTTCATAGTTTTGATGTCTTCAGTATTAATCTACAGTGTTTCAAATAATTAAAATAAATACAAACCCTTGAATGAGAAGGTGTTTCCAAACTTTTGACTGGTAGTGTACTTCCACAGCAGCTTTGTAACCCTTCAATCAATCAATCAATCAATCTTTATTTATATAATGCCAAATCACAGCAGGTCTAGACCGTACTCTATGTTCTATTATTAACAAAGACCCAACATCAAGACTGGATAAGATCCAGTCCCGTTTTACAGTCAGGACTGTCTGATCTCATCTTAATCCACCATGAGCAGAGCACTTTGCAGCATTTAGCAAGTTACAGTGGCAAGGACAAACTTCCTTTAACAGGCAGAAACCTCCAGCAGGACCAGACTCATGTTAGACACACATCTGCTGAGACCGTGTTTGAGAGAGGGATAGAGGGAGATGAAGAGAGAGAGAGATGATAGTGGAGAGACGGATAATAGTATTGGTCTCCAATGGAGTCTGGCATGTCCGTAAAAGCTTCCTTTAACAGGCAGAAGGCTCCAGCAGGACCAGACTCATGTTAGACACACATCTGTTGTGACCGAGTTGGAGAGAGGGATAGAGGGAGAGGAAGAGAGAGAGAGATGATAGTGGAGAGACGGATAATAGTATTGGTCTCCAATGGAGTCTGGCATGTCCGTAAAAACTTCCTTTAACAGGCAGAAACCTCCAGCAGGACCAGACTCATGTTAGACACACATCTGTTGTGACCGAGTTAGGGTTGGAAAGAGCTCCAGGGTTTGAACACACTCCAGATAGATCACGTTTAAATGCTAGTCCTGTCTGACAGCTCATGTAGTAATAGCTTGAACTGTTTATTGAAGCAGCAGAGCTATGTTGGTGTTTGGCTCTACGCTTTGTTTACATTCAGAAAATGAAGAAGTGATGATGTCATATCTTAAACCTTGAGCTGGAGCCTGCAGGTGGATGCTGGGACGGTGTGGGGCTGGAAGTTTGAGTGGCATACAGGGATGATTGGTGGGAGAATGTTTGTGAAATCATGTCTGAATCAGCTCTCAGGTGTTGCTTCATTGATCTGTGTTTTAATGTGAAAGTTTGGCCGTCATGAAAATGTTCCTTTCCTGTACGAGGAAATAGCCGTGCAAAGATTTTGAATCTGATAAAAGAAGAAACTTAGCATCATGGTGTCATATCTGACATCTTTTTGTTTGTACTCTGTTAAATAATCTTTGCAGTTTGAGTCACTAGACATGACAGCATCACACACACGGCTAAGAATAAAGTCTCAGACCTGATTCAACGACATTCCTCAGAGGTAATGTCACACCTTCAAACAGGACAGGGTGAGACTAACAAGCATCGTATTCATGATGATCTGCAGAGCTCTTTATAAATGACAAAGTCTCTCTAACGCGACTCGCTTGCTGGTTTAAGTCACACTCAAAACTGTCGCTGCTGGTTTCACACAACAATTAAACTGGGTCACCTAAAAACTGTGGTGGCTCTCCTCTGAAACTCAGCGCTCGCTCATGAATACTCATAATAGCTCGGCTCCGCCCCGCAGCCTCTGAATGATGAATAGTCTGCCACCCGCTGCCAAACAGAGGAATGTGTATTGAACCAGGGAGGGGGGGCAGAGAGGACTCATTAGTCTCCATTAAACATGTTTTTCCAGTAAATCCTCCTGAACCTGACTCACACTGTCTGTTGACGCCGCTGTTTCACCAGCGGTGTTAAATTTAGTGAGTGTGTGGATTCCACTAATAGTCATGACGAATGGCCGCTTCCTGTTAGCATGCTAAGCGGGTGAACAAGAAGAGTCAGTGAGACTGAAAGGTCATGAAGCTGCAGTGAATCAACTTTAAGGATATTAATAGCTCAATATTTTGATCAGTGTTTGTCATTTAGTCCAGCTTCTTTAATTTGCTGCTTTTATTTTGTAGCTGAAAGTCTTTGGGATGTAATAAGACACAGTTTGAAGTCATGTCATCCGGGCTCTGGGAAATTTGAAAAGCATGTCTCTCTTAAGTTGACAAATTTGTTGTGAGATAAAAATAATCAGATGTTGAATTTCTATCGCTTTCTATTGCCTGTACACTTTTAAAATTGTACAATTTAAGTAATTTCATCTTCAAATGCTAAGTTGCAAAATTAGTTTCCCAGCATCGTCGTCATCACTGGAGGTCACTCAAGGTCGAGTATGACCGCCCTTCCCGGTCCTTGTAGGCGGGTGTGGAGGCTGACTTTGGTACAGTGTGGGCAGGGACGAGAGGTGGCGGTGTAAGGTTGTATTTCTATGTTCTATTATTAACAAAGACCCAACATCAAAACAGGATAAGATCCAGTCCCATTTTACAGACAGGTCTCAGTCTGATCTCATCTTAATCCACCATGAGCAGAGCACTTTGCAGCATTTAGCAAGTTACAGTGGCAAGGACAAACTTCCTTTAACAGGCAGAAACCTCCAGCAGGACCAGACTCATGTTAGACACACATCTGCTGAGACCGAGGAATGAATACAGCCTCAATATTCATCATCATGCTTAGAATGCTGTCTCTCAATGCGTGGAACCCTCTGATTGAGAGATTGTAGTTTAATACTGAAGACATCAAAACTATGAAATAATCTGGTTTTGCCATAATCTGGATTACATCAGGAGTCAAATAGGGCTATCCATTGTGTACTAACCCTACCTCTGAACAACACAACTGATGGTCTCAAACACATTAAGAAGGCAAGTCATTCTACAAATGAACTCTTGACATTAACTCATGTTAATTAGAAACCATTCCAGGAGACCACTTCATGAAGCAGACTGAGAGAATACCAAGAGTGTGCAAAGCTGTCATGAAGGAAAAAGGGGGCTACTTTACAGAATCTAAAATATAAAACATATTCTGCTTTGTTTTACACTTTTTAAAAAATTAAATAATTCCATATATGTTCTTTCATTGTTTGATGTCTTCATTTTTAACCTACAGTGTTTACAATAATTAGAATAAATACAAACCCTTGGATGAGAAGTCGTTTCCAAACTTTTGACTGGTAGTGTACTTCCACAGCAGCTTTGTAACCCTTCAATCAATCTTTATTTGTATAACGCCAAATCACAGCAGGTCTAGATTGTACTTAATGTTCTATTATTAACAAAGACCCAACATCAAGACTGGATAAGATCCAGTCCCAGCTTACAGACAGGACTCCGTCTGATCTCATCTTAATCCACCATGAGCAGAGCACTTTGCAGCATTTAGCAAGTTACAGTGGCAAGGACAAACTTCCTTTAACAGGCAGAAACCTCCAGCAGGACCAGACTCATGTTAGACACACATCTGCAGCTGTACATGGTTGAGGTTTCAGTTTTTAAAGACTGTTCTCTTTTTTTTTTTTAAGTTATATTTTTGGGCAATTTCGCCTTTTTTTTTTTGATAGGACAGCAGAAGAGAGACAGGAACTTTGTGGAGTAGAGAGAGGGGGAAGACATGCAGTAAATGTCAAGGCTGCAATTGGACCTACGACCTCTGCGATGAGGGCTATAGCCTCTGTTTATGGGGCGCGTGCTTAGACCACTAGGCCAACAGCGCCCCAAAGACTGTTCTCTTTAGACTAATGAATAATGAATAATTGCCACTTTTTCTACACCTTAGTAATTACATGCAACACATCCTCTACTTATTCTTTATTTAGGAAGATATCACAAGTTTAGCAGAAAAACTCTTACAACCCTTTCATTAGCATCTTTCTCCCTTACACATCAGTCCTATCTGACATCTCTAAACTTGGTTTGCAGTACAGTATGCCTCCAGGGTGCTCTCTCTCATGTTCTGCTTATATAAATAACCGTTGTGGTGTCTGTGTGAGTCTTTTATGTCTGCTCGCCACAAAACCCCATCGTACCTGTAACACAGAGCTCTGACATTAAGATCCAACCTTACAGCAGGGGTCAAAGATATTTTGTGTGTTTGAACTGTTTAGCTCAATGGAACTTTTATTCTTTGCTTATTTTTTCTTATCTTTATTTTTCTCTGCAGTGAACACTTTCTCTCTCTCCCCTTGTTTTCATTGCTCTGCTCTGTTTAATGTGAACAGCACCTTGTTATTCAAAATAACCACCCCACACACACAGTGGAGGAATAAAATGATGGGCATTTTCCATTTCTATGGAAAGTTTCACTGTGAGATTAGTGTTAAAAGTGATGTTTTCCAGATGAGGTGGGCACCTGTTGCTTTCTCTCTTTTTAGGTGACTTTCTGATGGACTGATTTGTGATACACAATAT
Source organism: Notolabrus celidotus (assembly GCF_009762535.1). Taxonomy (NCBI): domain Eukaryota; kingdom Metazoa; phylum Chordata; class Actinopteri; order Labriformes; family Labridae; genus Notolabrus; species Notolabrus celidotus. The sequence goes on along the minus strand of NC_048277.1, from coordinate 34,700,539 downwards.
ATTATTAATACTTTATTTTAACTTTATGTATCTATTTCTACTAATTTCCTACTATTTTAATTATTATTTATACAACTATTTTGATTAACTAATTTTAAAACTATATTTTTTATTATATTTATTTTGAATTAATTTATTATTTCTTTTTTTACTTTTCTCTTTCCTACTATTTTAATTATGATTTATACCATTATTTTGATTCATTAATTTTACTATTCTATTTTAAAATTTATTTATTTGGAATTAATTTATTATTATTTATTTTTTTACTTTTTTCTTTCCTACTATTTTAATTATTATTTATAAAATAATAAAAAAAAAATATTTTTAATTCTTAATTAATTAATTAATTAATTTTTTACTTTTCTCTTTGCTACTATTTTAATTATGATTTATACAATTATTTGATTTTTTTATTTGAATGAATTTATTTATTTATTCATTTTTATTTTATTTTACTCTTCTCTCTCGGTTAAGGACTTCTTTTTCTATTCCCTTTTTTTAATGAAATATTTGTGCATGAAATCTGCTTCAGAGTCTAATGGATGCATTGTTGTTTTGTGCTTTGTTTAAAGTTTAACTGAACTGAAAAAGTCCCTGCATCAGTCGACACATGTGAAGCTCTCGCTGTGTTGCAGGGATCAGCAGGGTTGTGACAACACAAGCGTGCAAGACAGTCTAGCTACAGACCTCCTCAGTCAGGCCCCTGCTTCTGCAGACCTCCACAGTCAGGCCCCTGCCTCTGCAGACCGCCACAGTCAGGCCCCTGCCTCTGCAGAGCTCCAAAGTCAGGCCCCTGCCTCTGCAGACCTCCCCCAAGACAGTCTAAACTCTCCAGACGTGCAGAAACCGTCGGTCAAACTAGTTCACGTCGTTGTTTTGTAACACACACTGCAGAAGAGAACAACACGTTGTCTCTGTTTGTACCACACACTGCTCTCCCATGAATGCACACAATCTGCCATTGAGGTGACAGTCGTGTCTCGCATAGATGGCTGCATCAATGCACAATGAACACACATGTATGGCCACAATGTTTGTGTGTGTGTGTGAGTATGGGTTCTCTCTCCCTCACACACACACAAACAAACAGAAACATGCAATAGGAACTCAGGCTCTCACACTTTGTTGCTAAAAGTAGAAGACTGTCACAATCTGAAGACTGTTCTCAGCTGGGTGACACAATCGACATGGCCGCTGCTGGCTCGGCTCCTTCTCGGCTTCCTAAGTGTTTTTTATTTCTAATGACTCCTCCTGGTTTCTGTGCTTCAATGTAAACAACACAGAAATGTTTCAAGAGTTTAACTTCTAGATAACATCAGCCATCGAAAGTGGAAATCTGAAATAACTTAAAGGCGTTCAGAGATAACAAACGTGCTAAAACTGGACTTCCTGTATCATTGCAAACACTAATCCTGTCTTTTACAGCTTTTTTTAAAATAAGTTAAAAACAACTGAGTGAGGCAGAGAAAAACAAAACAACACAGAAAGGACAAAGTGAGTTGAAGGTTGTCTTTTGCAAAGGCAGTGTTCAAGGGAGGCGGAGGTTAACCTCATTGTGTTGCACAAACGTTTACAGTGAGGTGTGGGTTACAGGACCGACCGTACGGATGTCACAATAAGAGTATTGGACAAAGAAGTTTTCATGTTTACTTTGAATTATCAGAGAAGGATTTTTCAAAATGATGGCTTTTATGCATTGATGTAATTACCATAGACCGTATAAATAATGGACGTAGTATCCGTGACGTCACCCATCTGTTTCTGAAGTGCTGTTTTGAAGCCAATCGGCGGCGGTGGCAGCCATATTGGAAATGTTGAACTCAACATAACTTAGTGAGGTAAAGAGGCGGGCTTTGAGCCTCCTAGCCAACAGCTACAGTGTTCCCGCCTGTCAATCAAGTCAGCTGTGCCTCTCATTGGAAGACTCATAATCTCAATATCTTTGAAATTTCTGCATGTGTGCCAATCAAGAAATGAGTTATCCAGACTACACTCGTCTTTTGATCCAGGCTGTAAACATGTTTATTTCTGCTGTAAAGATCGTCTTTTTTGAATGGGTGTGTATGTGGTTTCCAGTACTTCTGGAGCCAGCCTCAAGTGGATCCTGGATGAATTGCAGTTTTTAACACTTCTGCATTGGACTCGTATTTTTAGACTGGAGGTTGCTGCTTGGTAATTACAAGCTGGAAGTATCTGCCGAATCAGTGAAAGCCTGAAAAGAGGGGTGTCGTTGGCCTAGCGGTTTAAGTGCGTGCACCACATACAGAGGCTGTAGCCCTCATTGCAGATGCTGCAGGTTCCATTCCAGCCACAGCCGTTTTCTGCATGTCCTCCCCCACTCTCTACTCCCCACATTTCAGCTGTCCTGTCCATTAAAAGCAAAAAAAAGGCCAAAAATAGAACTTAAAAAAACAAAAGACAGTTTGAAAAGCACAGGCAAGCAGAACAGAGTCCAAAGCAATAACACTGGGTGAAATATGGACTAGGGAGCATTCAGGAAAAGGGTTAACTTGATGTCAGGAGTACTGTGCACCAGAGAAAGAGGTTTGAGTTATCTCTCTTCATTAGAGTCTTCACAAAATCAAGCAGCAGGCAAACATGTCTGGATTCTGTATGAACGTGTAGGCTGGAAAGCTGTTAAAGAAGGAAAAGCGGATTCTGTTAACAGAACTCAGAGATGCTGTAATAATAATAATTAACATGTTTGGGACCTCATCTAAACAAAACCCTGTCTCTGTTCGTCCAGGCTCTGGAGGACGCTGCAGCTAACGCAGCAGAAGAGGAAAGAAGACGTCTTCAGACCCAAACTGAACTCCAAGACCGTTACAAAATGGACCTCGAGAGGGAGAAAATGGTACATCACGTCTTGTCATTATCATGTAATCATTACATCAGATCAAGTAGTGGAGCAAGAGCAGCTTTGACACCACTTCCTCTTTATAGGAGAAAGAATTTGTATGTTGTTTGTTGTTAGAACAAAAAAGTAATTCAATATGTCTGCAGGTGTCAGGTTACATGCTCAGTGTCTGATTTAACTCCACACATGCTTGTTATCATAAGATACATTAGTTAGAGTATTTCTCTTTGTGATCCACAGGTTCGTCAGCAGATGGAGGAGCAGGTGGCGCAGAAGTCCACTGAGCTGGAGCAGTACCTGCTGCGGGTCCGAGAGCTGGAGGACATGTACAGTCAGCTGGAGGACGCTCTGGAGAACGAGAGGCACGCCAGACAGGATGAAGAGGCCGTCCGCAGGCTGCAGGCACGGTGAGTTAAACTCCTTCAAACACTCATCATGCAAAGTGGTGTGATGGAGAAGTGGATGAGAACGCATTATACAGAAACTATAGACAGAGATGGGTCAACTTGACTTTACCTAGGCTCTGTTTAGGAGACTTAATCTGAGCCTAAGAGAATATTTTATCAGAAACCAGTTGGATTATATTGCATAGTGAAACAGACAAACCTTATCTATGGGAATCTTAAAACACTAAACCCACCACACCCCACCACACCACACCACACCGCCCAGGCTGAGTCTACTCCTCTTCTTTATTAGTCACACAGCCAGACATTCAACGTCTACTTCCCTCTCTCCGCCACGTTTCCTCCCTCCCTTCTTCTTCCTTCCTCTCTGCTGACACTTCGTTACCACTAGTGAACACGTCAGCAGCAGTACTGACCAAAGTGCTTTAATTAACCCGTTAAACAGACACTGCTGTCATCGAAAAACAGCCAACTACACAAGTGTGAGTCAGACTTACACCTCTGTTTGTTTTGGTCAACGTGCCTCTGAGCTGCACACTCATCAGGATGAGGCTCCAGGTACTAATCAAACATATGATGAGTGGAGCTTCATGTTTGGTATTTTTTCTGATTGTCTTGTCAGTACGTTGAATATGAAAGCATCTCTGTGACAGTGTGCTTGAGTGTTATGTCTGCTTGTTGTCCAAAACAAACACACAAGAGGAAATGTAGTTATTTCCTCATTAGTTCAGTGAAGAGCACAGCCTCTGATCATCAAGATGACAGGTGTGTTCATAAAACTCTGTCTGCCGTTCAGAGTCTCTGACTAGAAGTGTAAGCAATGCAAATTACATTAATCCTGAAGTGCAAGCTGGGTAGTTACACTTACTCTGAAAAAATACAAACCTGCTCTATAGCACCACCTGCTGGCACACTGAGACTATGAATAGTATTTCTTTCTTTCTTTCTTTCTTTCTTTCTTTCTTTCTTTCTTTCTTTCTTTCTTTCTTTCTTTCTTTCTTTCTTTCTTTCTTTTTTTCTTTCTTTCTTTCTTGGACTGGGTTCACATTTGTTAAAACCTCTATCGGACTTGCTTTTATGTGACTTTCCCCTTTTAACCTCTTTTTATTCTTATTTATTATTACTTTAAATATGTATCTAACAAATTAATTGCTTTAATCTCATTTGATTATTTTATTTGATTATTTATTGTTTGTAATTTATTTTTAATGTATTATTTTTATTGTTCCTAATTTATCCTTTCCCATTTTCTATTTTCTTTGACGTGATGTCGTCTTCTTATTCTTATTCTTAAAACCTTTAATTCTTTAATTTACTTATTTATTTATTGTTTATTTATTTATTCATGTATTTTTGAAAAACCTCTAACAATGATCTATTGGTCTACTGTCTCACCACTTTATTCTGTTTTAGTTGTGTTTATTATTTCTAATCTTTTGCGTTGAATATGTTAAAATGGAATGTCGATTTAACAATTTCATGTTTTAAATTGAGTTATTTATAATTTGATGACATATTTGAATTTAATATTTTATCATTTAATTTCATATTGTACTATTTCATATTTTACAATTAAATGCTATATTTTAAATAGAATATTTTAAAATTTAATGTCATATTTTAAATTATTTTTTTATAATTTAATGACGTATTTTAATTTTTTTTCATATAATTTAATGACATATTTTAAATGAAATATATTATAATAATGTCATATTTTACAATTTAATGTTATAACTTCTTTTCATATTTTAAATTGAATATTTTACCATTTAATGTCATATTTTAAATTTAATTATTTATAATTTAATGACATATTTTAAATTAAATTTTTTATAATTTAATGACATATTTTAAATTTATTTTTTTATAATTTAATGACATATTTTAAATTTATTTTTTTATAATTTAATGACATATTTTAAATTTAATTATTTATAATTTAATGACATATTTTAAATTTAATTTTTTATAATTTAATGACATATTTTAAATTTATTTTTTTATAATTTAATGACATATTTTAAATTAAATGTTTTATAATTTAATGACATATTTTAAATTTAATTTTTTATAATTTAATGACATATTTACTGGAAAAAACAACAACGTAGAGACTAAAATGGATCCTTACAGCTCGTCGCTCGTTTGTAATGTATCAGTGTTCACATGCAGCTCATTAACAAAGGACCAGATGTGCTATAAAAACTGAAAAGTGTTCCTCTAAAGTCAAAGTATCATGTTCCAAACTCCTCCATGTCTGCCTCTGTGTGGTGCAGGTTACTGGAGGAGGAATCTGCAAAGAGGGCAGAGTTGGAGCAGATCCACCTGAAGCAGCAGCGCGCCATCTCAGAGACGGAGGCGGAGAAACAGGAGCTGGAGAAGGAACGTCTGGCAAAGGAGAGCGCTCTGCAGGCTGCCATGAAACAACTGGAACAGCTGGAGCAAGAGAGGCAGGGGGCGCTGGAGCAGTACCAGGTCAGCTGAGTTGGAGTCATGTAGTGGAGAAGCTCTAGGCCTGAAATCCACAACAGTGATGTGAATTTAAAGTGGACTGTACAAATTAAATGGAGGTAGTTTGTTATGAAAGATGACATTTCTGGACCAAAGGATCTGTCTGTGTTTCAAAAGTTCAGATTTTGATAATGTAGTACATGTTTGCACCACAAGGTGTCACTGTTTGCCTACTATATGAGAGGCAGCTTTTTAATCTGAAGTTTCTACAGGAGAGAAAAACCCAATCTTTGTTTTTAGCTTAATAAAAACTGTTGTTTCTTTTTGTTTCTGTGAACCAGACGGTGATACAGAAGCTGACAGTCGCAACCAACAACACAAAGACCTGGAAGCACAAGGTGGCTGAACATGAGGGCATGTTGAGGCAAATTCAACCAGGTAATAGTCACACACAGTGTTAGTTTAAAAGTTCATATCTGAATTATTTAAACTCTCTTTTATATCTGATGGATCATGAGTTTGAGGTCTGAGTGTTTTGGACTCACAGCTCATCTCCTTGACTTGTTCTCTCCACAAAGCTTCAAACAGACTCCTGCTGTGAATTAATGTCACAAGGCCTTCTCCAAACTAATTTCCCAAAAGAGTTCATAAGTAAAATTAGTGGAGGAGAAACAACGTGAAGCTTTTTTTTACTCTGTTGCGTCGGCTCAGGCGAAGCAGGTCACGGCCAAACAACCAATTTAAAAAAGGGCCGGAGGGAGAAAAACACAACAATGAGATATTCAGATTCCACAGATTCCTCTGGCTGGAGGCTTCATGATGATGATCATGTTGTTTACTACAAAGATGTCTGCTTTAAAGGTGACATATCACGCTTTTTTCATCAATATATATTGGTCTAAGAGGTCCCCAAAACATGTCTTTGAAGTTTATGCTCAAAAAAACACTTTGAAATCAGATTTTGGTCTGCCTGAAAAACCCTCTTCTTCAGTCCTCCTCAGAACACTCTGTTTTCTCTCTGACCACGCCCCCTCAGGAAGTGGATGTGCCCTCGGCTCTCCAGCACGTTGATCTAATGTTTATATGTTGGCTGAATATACACGGCTGCTCAGAGATCACGTTACTTCAACCCTCTGAATCTGATCCAGAATCTGATCCTGACGGAGAGGCGCCTGCAGCAGGACCTTTCTGAAGGATTGGTCACAGATTTAGTGTTTCTTGTTGTTTTATTTATCAGTATGTAGACGTGTGTCTTGGTACACAGCTACGAACATGTAGCTATGTGGCTATGCTAACTAGCGCTAGCACTTATCCATGATAAATAAAAATCATCCACTAGATCTTCAAATCTGCAGACGTGGGGAGTAAAACCGACCTTTGTGTTTATTAAGACAGCCTACAACTAGCATGCCTCCCTCCTAAGCTCCTTGTTAGCACACATGTGTGCAGGTAATGAAAAACAGAGGAGGGGATTCAGTATTATTTTATACAGTCTATGGGCTGAACAAGCTCCGAGCTCTGACTCCGTGACAGACCGGATATTGTTGTTACGTAACAAAAACACTGAAGTCTGAAACGGCTCGTTTCACACTCATTTACAGAAAGGTGGAGAAATCAGAACAGGGGCAGAATGGATTTTTTTCATTCTCGGGGGGTTTGTAGACATGCCAGGGAAACATATTTCAGGTAGAGAACCATTAAAAAGTCCATTTTGCATGATATGTCACCTTTAATAGAATGAATATCTGTCTCCCCAACTCTTGTGGTGAGAGAAGGTTCAGAACTTAGTTGCATATTTTCACAGGTCATCTGAAATGAGCTAAAACACACAAAAGATGCAGTTCAATATTTCTGAAAGGTGAAGTAACTGAATGGTAGAGCTTAACTTTGTTTTTTCAGATCATAAGGAATTAATAGAAACAGGTGGCTGACTTGAGCACCAATGCTTAGTCAATAACAACACGATCGATCAAATCAAAATAGACAAACACAAACTTTAGAGTGAAGGCGTGTAGTTTCCTCAACTTCAAGGTTTATTTTTAAATCTTACAACCTCGACAAAAGTCCTACAAAGATGAGTTACCCAGGACTTCCACCAGATCCCTTTGCGGTCCGGCTCCGTGCTCTCTCGTCCGTCAAAACCCACCGGTTAGGTTTTCAGAATGCAGCACGGGGCAGGACCGCCGGACTCATGTGACCGAGGTTATCCCGCGGTAATCACTGAATCAAGGATTCTCCTCCTCCTCTCCTCCATCCATGTTGTCCTTCTGGTCCTCTGAAAACCTCTGACCTGTTGACTCCAGGCCTGGCTCCGCTCATCATGGATGTTTTCATTCTGTTTTGGTGCCTGACTTCCTGTCCCGCTCCATCTGCTCTGTTGAGATTGATCAGTAGGGCTCTGACCTGCCAGATCAGAGACGCAGGTGGAACGCAACGGAGTGGATCCAGTGGAAGTTAACACATTGACTAGAATAGAAACCAAAATCAGATCTGGTGCTGTGACGGATCGGAGACGGACCAGACACTGATTATTAGACTCACTGACTGCTGCTTTGTACTGTCACTTAAAATATATTTTAGTGACACATAATTAAAGGTTATAGTCCACATTAAATCAAATATTCCTACCTCTGTGGTGAAAAGTATCTTGTTTCGTCCCTCCAGGCTCAAAGGGACCGCAGATGATCACCAACTGGGGCCCGGCAGCCTTTTCCGACGGGGAGCTCAATCTGAGGGAGAAGAAATGGCAGGAGATGAAGAGCCAGGGCCAGTAGAGCTCCCTGTGAGCCCTGAATCATGAACATGTGAGCAACTTAGAGGAGAAGACAAGAGAGGCCTGCGTGGATGAACTGGTTTTCAGTGGAACTCAAGTGCCACGTCTATCACCTTTATGCCTTTAGAGGTGCCAATTAGGAACCAGTGTCCAGACTCAGTCAGTGTTTCACATCATGAGGAGATATCTCACTAGCTGTAGCAAGGTTCAGATGAAAATACTAAGTGAAGAAATAATAGGGCTGTGTTGTCAACATTTTTGTTTTCCTTTGTGTATTAATTTTTCTTGATTAACTGAGCAGTTAAAGAAGGAGGGTGAGTGATGTTCATCCAATGATAGGGGATGTTTCTTTTCAAAGAGAGCTCACTGGATTCAATAATATTCAACTTTAACATCACAGTACATTAAAGTCATTCTGGGCTGCAGAGCGGGAACTTTCACTCTCTGGTGGTTAAACTATCAGTTTGTGGATCAAAGTTCAGCAGCCCGGAGTTTGACATTTTGGCTGTCACTTCTTCAAAGGTTGCTATGAAGGCAGTACTAAACCACAAGGTGGCCGCACCCTGAAGCAAACCCTGTTCTATCCTGTATTTTTACTCCTAAGTGGTGAGACAATTATTGAGGAAGACCTAAAGCCTGTGATTAAGACCATAACTTTAACAGTGATTATTAACTGAGGTGATAAATCAAGTGAGATTCAGGGTCAGTTACTCAACTGCAGCCTGTTGCACCAGCTGTGTGTTACCTCAAACGTAGCCTAGCTTGAACCTAATTTCTAATTTAGGATGGAGTTTACACTCTGCTAACGTTTAATGGTTGCACCAGCTGAGATAATTCCAACGTTAGCATAAGTTACATCTTCTGGGTCGGTGTAAAGTCCTCCATTAAAGACCAGGTTTTGATGGAGCTCTGTTTCCAATTTGAATGATGAGGAGAAGCAGCTCTGATGTGTCGACAACACGCTCTCCTCATGAGATTACAATAAACAAAAACGTATGACTCTGATCTTAACTCGCACTTTTGTTCCCTAAGAGCCGAGATAATAACGTGCATCTGCACAACATTAGAGTGCCGTTATATTAATGTACCGTATGTTGTAGTTCACGATTTCACCACTAGATGTCACTGTTGTTATTCTACACTAGAGATTAATTATCATCATATCAATATGATTTGTCAAATTTCACCTCTATGTTGCTGTTTGTCGATTAACGGGGCAGTTTTATGATTAGCTGTTAGCTTGTTTAGAGGCAATGTGGCGAACAGGAGTTAGCACTTAAACACCCTACTTAGAAAAAGCTGTTCACTGATTGGCCAAGACGAAAGAAAACGTCATATCTGAGATAATATTTTGATTAGTTTAGTTGTGCGGTCATCTAGTTAAGACAAACTTTACCTCTCCGTGGTGAACTACATAACTTAAATTACAAACTAACTAGTTTAAACATATGGTTTAGTGAGGACTTTAGACCCTAAAGGTGCATTTCGACCAAGAGTTCCTGGGTCTTTTAGCCCCCAGAACTACTCTTCCCGGAGCTAAAAGGTTCCTGTTCCCCCATTGTTGCGTGCATTTCGACCACAGGCTGAAGTCCCGGGTAGATTGTGCAAATCAGGCCAGTGACGTATGGAGAAAAAAAATAAGTAAATGCACTACACCACCAGACCAGTAGAGGGCAGTAAAACAAAGACGAATGCCATGCATCACAGACGACACATAGAAGCAGATGGAAAGGCAGGTATCATTATGAGCAAGCGCGAGTAGCAAAGACGTTTCAACACGGCTTTAAAATCCTTTTGAACTCAAAAAGCCTTGGCAGAGATCGGCCGGTGTTTTGGTTTAAACAGCGACCCTGTTAACTGGAGACTCTCAGCCGGATGCATCCCTCATAAACGTCTTTAGACGATCATTAAATATCTGATGAGGATCTTTTGAATTCTTAATAAAAACTAAACTAGTTTGCATTCCCAGGAACTCCCTCTGTGTTTCAACAGCTGTGTAAACTCCACAAACAGTGACACGTTCAGCTGAAGGTCTCCAGTTTACAGGGTCACTTTTAAAACCATAACACCGGGAGAGAAGCAGGATAAAGTCCCTCCGGTCGAAAAACGCTATAACTTAGGACTCAACTTATGTAGCGCTGGTGCAACAGGCTGCTGGTTTCATTCATTTGCACGTCTCATTGGAACCAGTGGCGTCGCCCCCTGCTGGCCATTAAAGGAAATGTAGGTGTATGGTAATTGGCTTTCAAAGCTTACATTAAAACTATTAAATCTGTACATTATGTGCAGCTTAGTAATAAATGAACCCGTGTACATGTATAGCTTCTATTCAGCTCTTTCACTGTGTGAATTTTATCTCTGAAAAGCACTACTCTCCACATCCAGGCTGTTGTAAAGTTAAGAGTTGGTGAAGTGATTATTCTTTCCTGTGACTGTTTTCCTCTTCACTCACTGGAACCGTTCATATAAAGTAGGTGAGGGACTTTTGTACATATTCTAACCTTTTGTGTTTGGTCACAGTGTTTTGTCGTCCTTGCTAAAGTGAAGCTGAGGATGACGTGTTTAATGTAAGTCAATATTTAACAAAGCTGTCTGTATGAGATAAAAACTACACCCAGAAAATTCAAATACTCTGTTTGATTCATTTAATCTTTTATCAGTCTTATTATTTCCAGTTTGTCTGGACTCGGTTTATCTTTTATTTCCTTCCTGTAACACACCGTCTATCGGGCATTTGGTTTAAATCTCACAAACAACAACAACAAATAAACTAACTGCAGAACATTTGTGCTGTGTTGTCCTATAACCATCGGTGCCTTTGTACTGTAGTGAGTGAAGTGTGATTTCTATGTGATGATTTTATAAATATGTAAAAAGCTGAAGACTGAACGATGTAATAAAACATGTCTCAAACAACCAAGTGTATTTTTTAACTTTAACACCCTTTAAAGTACTCAAACCAATGAACTGCATTCTCCTCTATCCCTCTCTTCAACACGGTCTCAGCAGATGTGTGTCTAACATGAGTCTGGTCCTGCTGGAGGTTTCTGCCTGTTAAAGGAAGTTTGTCCTTGCCACTGTAACTTGTTGAATGCTGCAAAGTGCTCTGCTCATGGTGGATTAAGATGAGATCAGACAGAGTCCTGTCTGGAAGATGGATGAAGCCAGATAATGTGAAAAATATGACAAAAAAATCTGTCTTCCTGTCCCATTAAAGTTACTAACCATAGTCCTTTCTGGAGTCCCTGAGCTCCCTTGTCCCGTAGGTTTGCTCTGGCCTGCTGCTGTGGACGTGCCAGACTCCAGCTGCTACAACTACTACTATCTGTCTCACCACTATCATCTCTCTCTCTCTTCATCTCCCTCTATCCCTCTCTCCAACACGGTCTCAGCAGATGTGTGTCTAACATGAGTCTGGTCCTGCTGGAGGTTTCTGCCTGTTAAAGGAAGTTTGTCCTTGCCACTGTAACTTGCTAAATGCTGCAAAGTGCTCTGCTCATGGTGGATTAAGATGAGATCAGACTGAGTCCTGTCTGTAAGATGGGACTGGATCTGATCCTGTCTTGATGTTGGGTCTTTGTTAATAATAGAACATAGAGTCCGGTCTAGACCTGCTCTGTTTGGAAAGAGTCTACACGTAAAGACTGTAATGTACTTGAATATCCACTAGAGGGCGCTTCATTGCCACACATTCAGTCTTTGGAGGATTTCAGTATTTCTGAGACTAAACATAGTAAACATGATCACTTCAGATCAGCAGTGACTTATTTCCATGACTTCACCGACCTTATCTTACATTTTCCAAAATAAAGCTTCTCACTGTCTCACCTTTCTTTCCTGGCTCATGCATGATTCTGACAATATTAATTTAATCCAGTTAATTTTGCAGCTGAAGTAATGTTTAATTAAATCATCATTCTCTGTTTGTGATGTCTGGAAATAAACATTTAATTTATAGAAGGAGAATAAAGCTTCCTGCCAATCAGACGTCACATTACAAAGGTTATTTATTGAAACACTATGGGGCTGAAAACTGTTAAACTAAAACTTTGTAATAAACTTTTTCAGATTTTTTTCAGTGCTTTATCATTGGTTTAGAATACTTAGACCATTCTAGGGCTTGGTTACTATGAATTACATTTATTATAAATCATTAAGGGGCTTTTTTTTTGATCACCTGTTGGAGACTTGCTTCCACTTGGTCTCCAGCCATCACTTTCTAAATTAAGGTATCTCCCCCCAAAAAAGAATCCTTAAATATATCATCATTTAACTTCTCTAAGTTTGTTTCAAAGCAGTACGTCTACCTGTCATTTTATACTTGTGCAGACAGTTTAATTTTGGTACCAAAACCAAGATGCTTGACCACGATGGGGTCCAGAGCATTCAACTGCTCTGCTCCCCGTCTTTGAAACTCCCTCCCTCCAGACACCCGTAACATCGCCTCTCTGTCCATTTTCAAATCCTGTCTCAAGATACATCTTTTCAAACTCTGATTACACCTCTTCACTGCAGTGTATCTCATCCTGGTAATTTTATTTATCAATTACACTGTATCACATCTTGTTGATTTTATAGTTCTTTTTTATAATCCACTATCACCGCTCCCTCTCTCTCTGATTCTCCTCTATCCCTCTTTCCAGACCCAACTCAGTCTTAGCAGATGTGTGTCTAACATGAGTCTGGTCCTTCTCAAGGTTTCTGCCTGTTAAAGGAAGTTTGTCCTCGCCGCTGTAACTCACTAAATACTGTGAGGTGCAATGATCATGATGGATTAAGGTGGGGTCAGACTGAGTCTTATCCTGTCTTGAAGTTGGGTCTCTGTTCATAATTTGACATAGAGTGGTCTAGACCTCCTATGTTTGTAAAAACATCTTGAGATAACTTTTGTAGTGTTTGGTGCTATATAAATAAAGATTGATTGATTGATTGAACTCTGTCCTGTACGGTGACCTTGAGTGCTCTGAAAGGCACCTTTTTTATACACATTTATAACAACATACATATAAAGACATACACGCACAAAAAAACAGAAACAAACAAACAAAATAAAACAAAACAAAACACACTGCCAGAAAAAGAGATAAGATGTGCAACCGTGTCAGTCCATACTAGGGGTGACCCCAAATAGTCGAATATTCGATGATTCGTTCTAACGAGCCTTAGTCGACTGCCAATCTCATAGTCGAATATTTGCATATGAAACGTGGATCATTCCATTCAAACCATGGGGGTGCTCAATGTCTAATTTTACATTATTTTCCTGTTTCCCTTTAAAATAGTGTCTCATAAATCCTATTTTTGTATAAATATAGACTTATTTAATGTAATTCTGAGAACAGCTCTTGAAGTGTTAAATCTCCTTAAAGTGGTAATTAAATCTCCCCTGGTAATTAAAGGTGGACTCTCCCATGGAGCAGACGTACCTCAGCTGGCCTTTAAATCTTTCTACGTTCATAGCAGCTCAAAATGTCAGGAAATAAAACTTCAGTTGATTCTAAAAAATAGTGATGAAGATGAGGAGCAGCTTCATGAAGAGGGCTGTGAGATCAAGGATTACCGGACCACACAAAAACTGTACGGGGCCAAAAGAACAAGGAGGAATACCCAAAGCTGTCCGAAGCCTCAGAAACAATCCACAGCATCCCATCCACCTCCACACCATCAGAGAGGATATTCTCAAAGACAGGATTTACAGTCAACAAAGCAAGGAGCGCACTTCTGCCCGTACACACGATGGTTTTCCTCACGTACAGTTTGAAAAGACTCAAGCGGACAAAGACGCGATGAAAGACTGTTTTAAAAGGTTCTGTTAAGAGATTTAAAAACCCTTTAGCTGGTTCAGGTTTGATTTTGAACATTATACAAATGTTTAGCCTTAAGTTGGACAAACTACCCTCTGCAGTGCTGCTCTCTGCTGTGTGAACACTGTTTAAATATCTCCTGATTCCTTATTCTATAGTGGAGCGTTGTTCCATGTTTAATGGATGGTGGCCTTATCTGAGTTTTCTCTTCATCACCTCGTTGTTTTTGCAATATAGATTTAAAAAATCTAAGTTTTATACTTATAATATTCTGTTATCCCTTTTACTTTAAGCTATGAGTCTCTTAATTGTAAAGGGTTATGTGTAATATTGTCATGCGGTCACCATCATGCAGACTTTGGGTCAATAAGGAAAAACATTCGACTATTCGTCGACTATGGGCAAAATCTGATGAATCAGATTCGACTAAGCGAATCCTTAGTCGGGCTCACCCCTAGTCCATACATGGATGTATTGTCCACAAATAAATAAATGGCCAGAAGTAGAGTCCACAGAAAGTCCTTGTAACGTTACGAGGGGTCCAAGGCGAGGCAAAAAGAGCAGGGATCAGAGAATATCACAACACAACATCATTCGGGGTGCAACCAAGTTAAAATGCTGCACATATACAGTATGCTGTCATAGTCAGTTCCCAGTCTGACTTCTCTCCTTCTTGATAAACTCCACAAAGGGTCCCTAGATCTTAAGAAACTTATAATGGGTGTTTGACATTGTGTATCGGATTTCCTCAAGATACAAACAGGAAATCATCTGAAAGGCATCTTTTAATAAAATGTATATTATTTAAGATATTTTCCTCCTAACTAACTGATGAAATGACTCATCTGGTCTAAAACACACATGCTGAATAAATCAAATTAAAAGTTTTTGAATATTTTTTCATATTAAAACACTGAAGTACACAGAAACTGCGTTTAATAATATTGAACTATCTGCCAGAATTAAATCAGAAACTATGATTTTCAATAATTTCAACAACATGAGATCTGAATTGGAAGTTTTTTGATTAAACAGATCAATAAAGAAGTTGTTTTTATAATTAATTGCTTTTTTAAAATTGTTTTTTAAGCACATAAGTGTGGAGAAAATGCAATGAGTGTTTTTTCTTTATTAACTATTTTTTTATTTTCAGACATTCACGAGCTGATAAATCTAACCACATGTTTAATAAGCATTTTGTTTGCAGGCTGTACACATCAACCTTTATTAATAAAGTGTTTCAGTGTGATTGATAGAGGAAAAATACTCTCATTAAAAACTATGATGACTGTTTCCTCCGTTTGTAGAGACTTTACCGTCCAAGTTCAGTATCAGGGTCAAAAAGAAAACAAACTTTAATAGTTTGCTTACCCTGACACTGAATGAATGCGTCAGAGCAGCTCTGCCTGTAAATGACATCAAACAAAATAAAGACATTCCTGTGATGAACACAAAGGACTTTCAACGGCGAGTCGCTCCACGCAGGTTTACCCAAAATGAGGGAGTGTGTGGTTTGTATGACAAAGACCCGACTGTCACGCAGTGCTGCTGCGGTCCGTCTGCACTCCTTCAAGAAAACCTGACATTAAGCATCTAATCCTGACAAGATTCAATACACAGAAATAGCTGACGCTGCCAGAGCAGAAACAAAAAAAACCTTGTAAAATCTCCATTTCTAGATCAGCCCCCCTTAAAAAGATCCCCAACAAAGTTAATCGACTCCATCCTCCCTCCGTATCGTGCAACAGTCGTTAATTTGAGTGAGACGGGACAGACCAAACAAACACACACAAAAATACGTTCCCCAAAATCTGCTGTCCAGATGCGCTCAGCACATACCACAGCTGCACTAACATCGCTCTATAAGCGAGAAGATGGCCTGTCATTAATGCCAAGTGCCGCGCCGGATGCGCTCTGTCAACCCCCCCCCCCCTCCATATCCCCCATAACCCCCAGCAGCGTCTGTATCCCATCATCCCTCTCTCTTTTAAACATCCTCACACTCATCAGCCTAAGGTTATGAGGCTTGTGGCACGCGTGGCGCATTCCTGGGAAGTGATGCGAAACAGAAATGCATTAAATTCTCGATCTGGAATCCATCGCAGGGGGTGTATGTGAGTGTGTGGGTGTTTCTGTGTTCCAGAGAGAGGGAGAGAGAGGGGGGGGGTTTAGTTAGAAAATAAAGGACGAGGCTGGGTTACGGGGTCTCACTGCCCCCCTGAGTACCAGAGCATCTGAATTTACAAAGTCTTAAGGCGTCTGAGGAATTCAAAATATATAGGGTTTGAAAGTTTCAGGAATTCTGGGTATTTACAGCGAATGGGGTTCTCTGGAGCCCCGGGGCCTGTGGAGGTTTACGGAGCGGAGCGGTTCTCTTGGGACAGTCAAATAAAATGCCTGCAGAACATTTACCTTCCTTCACAGCATCACACATGACAATTCATGGACCCCAGGGGTGTGATACGGCCGTATTAAGAGTTCAGCGAAGCATCTGGCGAGGGAGTAGACAAAAATAGCATATCACTGGATCTTCGCATTACTGATCTCTATGGAAGATTAACAGGTCCCCCGAGGACTCCTGTAAGGGTCAACGATGCAAACAGATGTCCTCCTCCGCCTCATAAAAATGAAAAACACAGAAAGTGGGTCCAGAGAGTGAAGAATTAACGGCAGCATTCCACTTCACACCAGCTCCACTGAAGAGCGGTATCAGCTTCATCATCCTTAATTCACCTGCACACGTGTCCTCCAAATAGCCCTCTTTGACTTCTCCCTCCATGCAATTAGAGTACGATATGTGAAATATGGGACAAACAGAAATGACTGAAGCCTTTTTGCTTTTAGAGATTTTTGCGAGGTTCAAGGGTGCAAACCGAGAGACAGAATTGGGACAAAGGATCTGGCTCCAATCAGCGCATCTGACTGAAGTTGACTCTGCACCCACAGGAAGGCCATGCAAGAGGCCACAGCGGGGGAATCAAACCCATCTTTCTCAATTGTTCATTCCAGATATAAATATCTTCTGACAATGAAAAAGCGCCGCGCTCTAAGTGAGCTGTGCGCCACTCTGACCTAACGTTTGTATTTTTACCCTTACAGGTCAGAGGCTACTGTGGATACAAGTAGACGTGTGCAAATTCATGCACATAAGATCAAAAGCACTGTGTTACTTTCCATACACGCTGCAGGCACACTTTCACACACCAAAGCACTTAATTACACACCTGTAGTCGTGCACACGTACTCGTGTGAACTCTAATAGCACAGCAGCGAGGTGTCTGTGGTGTTATGTGTTCTGGAAGAAAATGCTTTACGTGACTGAGCAGAAAGACTTCAAAAGTCAATGTCTCATCCTCCTCCTCCTCCCCCATGAACACAAAAGAATGTGTGGCAAGGCGCAAATATAAAACACAAGTGTTTCTGTGAAAAAAAATAAAAAAAACCCTGCAACCCCCATGGACTGTGCTGCACTCCCGCCAACGCATGAAGTTATTCCTCCTCCTCCTCCTCCAGTTGAAACCGTCTCTGATTGTGACTGGGCCAAGTTTGAAGCTGGCCTCCTACCAGCACATTGTTTACCCGCATCCGTCTTAATTGCATGGAGAATATGATATCACGCTAAAAATACCAGAGAGGAGGAGGAGGGTTAAAGACAGCGAGTCAGCAGAGTCAGCAGAGTCAGCAGAGCTTCTTCCTAACCAGGTGAAAGGCCAAGAACTTGATGAAGCAGTGCCAAGGCGGCACTCATCCCTTTGTTAAATACACACACACCCTTTCTCTTCCTCCAGGTGAAGTGTGTCATCAACGTAAAAACCCCAAGCTGTCTTTTTTACGACCACAGAGCAACACAACCTGCTTTGTTTACCTGTCTGAACACAGACACACGACTCAATGGAGGGACTGGAAACTTCGCTGTCATGTCACTCTTGTAGTAGAGACACCACTAATTCCACTTTCACACTCCATCCCTCATTAACCTTGTCAAGTAACCATGATTTGATACTTCCCAAACACATATCTTTCGCAATTTATGAGCAATTAAGTGAACCTCAGCTCAACCTCGATGGAAATCATTTTCAAACTGGAATTCCTTCCGTGGAAAAGAGACCGCTTTTTGTTGTTCTTACGCCAGAATACGTCCTGCAAATCAGCGTTACATAAAAAAATTCAACAGAAACTTAACCCAGTTCATGTCAAAATAGCAACACATAGAAAAAACTCAGTTGACCTCCATTCTGTTAAAATTTGGAAACATGTGCAGTCATTTCTCAACCTGCCCAAGGTACACTCAGATAGCCCAGTTTGCTTAACAGACCCAACCTTTTGTATGGGGGAAGACAAAACACATTGTTACTATTAAGGATTTATACCACGGCGGCAAATTTGTGTCTTTCCAACAGCTTTCCACTTTTAAGAGTAGGCTTAAAACTTTCCTTTTTGATAAAGCTTATAGTTAGAGCTGGATCAGGCTTGGACCAGCTTTTGTTATGCTGCTATAGGCCTAGACTGCCGGGGGAACTGGCACACTGACACACTGGGATCCTATCTCACCCCACTTACTTTAACTCTGCCTGTCCCATTAAAGTTACTAACCATAGACCTTTCGGGAGTCCCCGAGCTCCCTTGTCTCGTAGATTCCTCTGAGCTGCCGTAGACGTCCTCCTGCTGCGGACGATCTGGACTCCAGCTGATACGGACGTGCTGGACTCCAGCGGCAACAGCTTCTACAACTCGTCTCATCACTATCACCTCTCTCTGTTACTCCCCTCTATCTGTCTTTCCAGACCCAACTCGGTCTCAGCAGATGTGTGTCTAACATGAGTCTGGTCCTGCTGGAGGTTTCTGCCTGTTAAAAGGAAGTTTGTCCTCACCACTGTAACTAGCTAAATCCTGCGATGTGCAATGCTCATGATGGTTTAAGGTGGGGTCAGACTGAGTCTTCCCCTGTCTTGAAGTTGGGTCTCTGTTCATAATTTGACATAGAGTGGTCTAGACCTCCTATGTTTGTAAAAGCGTCTTGAGATAACATTTGTTGTGATTTGGCGCTATACAAATAAAGATTGATTGATTGATTGATTGAGGAGATGCATGGGCTTCCAGCATCACATTTCTACAGATACCTGCAAATCAGGAATTTTCTCAGAACTCATTTCAGAAACTATGAGCAAAAACCTGTACATGCCATACTGGATGATACTCTTAGACATGAACCTGGTGGGAAAAGGATCAGTTTCTTTCTTTTATCATGTTTTACAATCCCATGTGACAATGTCTGATAACAAACTGAAAACACAATGGGAACTTGAATTTGACACTCCAATCTCAGCAGAGTTATGGGAGAGAATACTCTTTAACATACACCACAGCTCCATTGATGCCAGACACACCTTGATACAATATAACAGACTATTCTAAAGCTAGACTTCATGCCATAAACAATACACTGGAACACTTGCCCATCACTTTTGGTCTTTCCCTAAATTAGCCTCCTCCTGGAACCTTCTGTTTGATTATATATCAAGAGCTTTTATTAAAACTTTTACTCCAGACCATAGACTGTATAAATAATGGACCATGACTTCACCCATCTGTTCCTGAGAGCTGTTTTGAAGCCAATCGTCAGCAGGAGCCATATTGGAAATACGGAACTCTCTGCAACCCAAGCTTCAGTAATGATTGTGGACACTAAAGGCTGATTTATACTTCTGCGTTGCCCCTACGCAGCAGGGGCTGACGCGGACATGAGCCCCACATACTTGTGCGTCGATGTGTCCGTGTCGCGCAGCAATTCTCCTCCGAAACGCCTGAGGGCAGTGCGGTCTCTCTGATAGCCGGCCGCCTGCTTCCGGTCCTGCTACGATCTCTGTTTACTTTTCCACATTGATTCAGAGCGTGTTATGTTAATCTACAGCTGATACATGTTGCTGTTTATCATACAGACATGATTACATGAAGAATAGAGAGGAGGAGATGAAATACACGGCCGATGTGTGGCCGATGTCTGGGATCCCGGAAGTGCTGTGAATGCGGGAAAGACAAAGCCGTCGAGCGGACCAATCACAGGGCTTGCGGTCCGCGTCGGCTCTACGCGTAGTTACATTTTGGAGGAGGTGCACGTCAGCTACGTGCGTAGGCCTCTGCGTAGGTACGGGAGCTACGCGGACCCCCGGCGTAGGGTACGCCGTTGATTCAACGCAGAAGTATAAATCAGCCTTAAGGGTTGCTTAATCATTAGTATCACCGCACATTGTTTTGGAGAGGTCTCTCTCTCCTTCTCTTTCCCTGTCCCTTTGTATATCTTTGTGTATTCTTTTTTTTACTTTATTTTTTATTTTTTTTGGCCCACCTAGGTGTGCACGCCCTCTTTTACAGAACATGATATTAGCTGTCAATAAAAGATAGGCCAGAGTTCTAAGAGGGATGGTGATGGTCGCATGCACACAGTCACAAGCACAGAAGAAAAAGGTTTTCTTTCTTTTCTTTTGCTGCAAGAATAAATTGCATTAATATTAATTCACAGTACCCTGTACGTCAGGGGTGTCAAATGTACGGCCCGCGGGCCAAAACAGGCCCGCCAGAGGTTCCAATCCGGCCCACAGGATGACTTTTGAAATTACAGAGAAGACATTGACTGCAATTTTTCAATAAATGTAACTGGTATTTAAAATTTGTCCTACAGGGGGGGCACCTGAATGGCACTCCGGGACTTTTTTTTCTCAAAGTGAAGAAAAAGAATATTTGCAGTTTGCATAATCCGGTGGAAAATCATAGACTTTTTGGACTGGCTGGGGGGTCCATAAAGGTCTAGTATAATCTATCTGTTCTTTTGCAGTAAACATTACACTCTGAGTCAGGTGAATGGGTAACCTGTGTGTTTGGTGTGTTTACAGCAGGTTTTAGGGCTTAAAGTATATAATATATGGCCCTATATGAGACTCATCATGGCGAGAAATACAACAATTGTTTTTGTAAAAAGATAGTTCATGAAATATAAACATTTTCAGATGTGTACTTGTACTTTCTTTTTTGCAAACAAAGGGAAACATTTAGAGCTTTTGTTATTTATAGGTTATTATGTTATGATTTTACAGGTCCGGCCCACTTGAGATCAAATTGGGCTGAATGTGGCCCCTGAACTGAAATGAGTTTGACACCCCTGCTGTACGTAGACCCAAGCCTTTTTTTGTACCAGGCTGTAAACATGTTTATTTCTGCTGTAAAGACCGTCTTCTTTGAATTGGTGTGTATGTGGTTTCCTGTGTTTCTGCAGCCAGCCTCAAGTGGATTCTCGATGAATTGCAGTTTTATAAAACTTCTGCATGGGCTTCATATTTTGAGACTGGAGGTTGCCGGTTGCTCCAGACCCACGTCTTGCTATCTTTGGTTCAGTAGACACAAACCCCTCCATAGATAAATATTTTGGGCAATCTATTTCCACATGTACTTTGTTGGCTGAACGCCTTCTTTTGCAAATGTGGAAGTCAGAAGTGAGTCCTTCATTTCAGGAATGGCTCAAAGATTTGGGGAATGTTTTGCATTTAGAAAGATTGCAAAACAAATTGGCAAACAGAGAAAACCCTCTCATGAAAATATGGAAGCCTCTTTTAGATAAAAGGATGACCTCTTCCAACATGCCTCCCTCTCAAGCCACCTCGCATTGTGCTTGACTCACTAACGGCATTTCAGATGACACTTGTGTTTTTAGAGCCGTCACCAACCCACTTTGTAACATGCAGATGCTTACGTTTAGTTCAGTTTAGTTTTGTATGACTGTATGACTCTTAGGTTTGTGCTGTAAATTTCATCACCTCAATCATTGTCAGCATTATAGCATCCTTCTTTTATTCTTACTTGCTTATTCATTTCTATTACGTCCTTCATGTGTGTCTTGTAATTTATGTTTTGTCTTGAAAAAAAAAATCAACAGAAATGTAACTACTATCATTGAACTAAGAAAAGTATGATGTGAAGAATTCAAAGGTAAAACCAGAGAGCTCCTCAGTGTGAAAGTCAGCCCTGGAGCAGGATCAGATTTGAGCGTGCAGCTCTGATTATGTGCATGCTCATTTCTGAGACTCGATTTAGTCCAGCTGTTTAGCAGCTCCTGAGCACTTAAGATTACCAGAGGTCACCTACCAATCATTTCTGACAAGACATGCAACACACCACAACCACGCACAGACAGCAGGGTCATGACTTTTTCAAACTCTTGTCGGCAAAACGAAGAAGGGAATTCAAATTTGTTGACCCCATGTCAGGAGCGACAGGTGACCGTATGATTGTTTAGGACATGTGAGTAATAGAGGTGTAACAGTATCGTCTATGTTATGATATCCTTTGAACAGAGGTGTCTCGATTCCGCCATGGGAACTATAGAGTCCCATTCATACCATCAGCCTTCGCGGTGTGCCTGCTGCCTCACA